>NW_027489308.1:0-56212 GCF_050948215.1 Halictus rubicundus | reverse complement strand
ATCCTATCCTATCCTCTATCTCTCCTATCCTCTATCCTATCCTATCCTCTATCCTATCCTATCCTCTATCCTATCCTATTCCTATTCCTATCCTCTATCCTATCCTAGTCTCTATCCTATCCTATCCTCTATCCTATCCTATCCTCTATCCTATCCTATCCTCTATCCTATCCTATCCTCTATCCTATCCTATCCTCTATCCTATCCTATCTCTCTATCCTATCCTATCCTCTATCCTATCCTATCCTCTATCCTATCCTATCCTCTATCTGATCTCTATCCTATCCTATCCTCTATCCTATTCTATCCTCTATCTCTATCCTATCCTCTATCCTATCCAATTACCTATCCTATCCTCTATCCTATCCTTTCCTCTATCCTATCCTATCCTCTATCCTATCCTATACTCTATCCTATCCTATCCTCTATCCTATCCTATCCTCTATCCTATCCTATCCTCTATCCTATCCTATCCTCTATCCTATCCTATCCTCTATCCTACCCTCTATACCATCCTCTATCCTATCCTATCCTCTATCCTCTCCTATCCTCTATCTATCCTATCCTCTATCCTATCCTATCCTCTATCCTATCCAATTACCTATCCTATCCTCTATCCTATCCTATCCTCTATCCTATCCTATCCTCTATCCTATCCTATCCTCTATCCTATCCTATCCTCTATCCTATCCTATCCTCTATCCTATCCTATCCTCTATCCTATCCTATCCTCTATCCGATCCTCTATCCTATCCTATCCTCTATCCTATTCTATCCTCTATCCCTATCCTATCCTCTATCCTATCCAATTACCTATCCTATCCTCTATCCTTCTACTTTCCTCTATCCTATCCTATCCTCTATCCTATCCTATACTCTATCCTATCCTATCCTCTATCCCATCCTATCCTCTATCCTATCCTATCCTCTATCCTATCCTATCCTCTATCCTATCCTATCCTCTATCCTATCCTCTATCCTATCCTATTATCTATCCTATCCTATCCTCTATCCTCTCCTATCCTCTATCCTATCCTATCCTCTATCCTATCCAATTACCTATCCTATCCTCTATCCTATCCTATCCTCTATCCTATCCTATCCTCTATCCTATCCTATCCTCTATCCTATCCTATCCTCTATCCTATCCTATCCTCTATCCTATCCTATCCTCTATCCTATCCTATCCTCTATCCTATCCTATCCTCTATCCTATCCTATCCTCTATCCGATCCTCTATCCTATCCTATCCTCTATCCTATTCTATCCTCTATCCTATCCTATCCTCTATCCTATCCGAATTACCTATCCTATCCTCTATCCTATCCTTTCCTCTATCCTATCCTATCCTCTATCCTATCCTATACTCTATCCTATCCTATCCTCTATCCTATCCTATCCTCTATCCTATCCTATCCTCTATCCTATCCTATCCTCTATCCTATCCTATCCTCTATCCTACCCTCTATACCATCCTCTATCCTATCCTATCCTCTATCCGATCCTCTATCCTATCCTATCCTCTATCCTATCCTCTATCCTATCCTTTCCTCTATCCTATCCTATCCTCTATCCTATCCTATACTCTATCCGATTCTCTATCCTATCCTATCCTCTATCCTATCCTATCCTCTATCAGATCCTCTATCCTATCCTATCATCTATCCTATCCCCTATCGTATCCTATCCTATCCTCTATCCTATCCTATCCTCTATCCTATCATAACATCTTTCCGATCCTCTATCCTCTATCCTATCCTCTATCCTATCCTATCCTCTATCCTATCCTATCCTCTATCCGATCCTCTATCCTATCCTATCCTGTATCCTATCCTATCCACTATCCTATCCTATCCTCTATCCTATTCTATCCTCTATCCTATCCTATCCTCTAACCTATCCTATCCTCTATCCTATCCTATCCTCTATTATATCCTATCCTCTATCCTATCCTCTATCCTATCCTATCCTCTATCCTATCCTATCCTCTATCCTATCCTATCCTCTATCCTATCCTATCCTCTATCCTATCCTATCCTCTATCCTATCCAATTACCTATCCTATCCTCTATCCTATCATTTCCTCTATCCTATCCTATCCTCTATCCTATCCTATCCTCTATCCTATCCTATCCTGTATCCTATCCTATCCTCTATCCTATCCTATCCTCTATCCTATCCTATCCTTCTATCCTATCCTATCCTCTATCCTATCCTATCCTCTATCCTATCCTATCCTCTATCCTATCCAATTACCTATCCTATCCTCTATACTATCATTTCTCTATCCTATCCTATCCTCTATCCTATCCTATCCTCTATCCTATCCTATCCTGTATCCTATCCTATCCTCTATCCTATCCTATCCTGTATCCTATCCAATCCTCTATCCTATCCTATCCTCTATCCTATCCTATCCTCTATCCTACCCTCTATACCATCCTCTACCCTATCCTATCCTCTATCCGATCTCTATCCTATCCTATACTCTATCCTATCCTCTATCCTATCCTTTCCTCTATCCTATCCTATCCTCTATCCTATCCTATCCTCTATCCTATCCTATCCTCTATCCTATCCTATCCTCTATCCTATCCTATCCTCTATCCTATCCTCTATCATATCCAATCCTCTATCGTATCCTCTATCCTATCCTATCCTCTATCCTATCCTATCCTGTATCCTATCCTATCCTCTATCCTATCCTATCCTCTATCCTATCCTATCCTGTATCCTATCCTATCCTCTATCCTATCCTATCCTGTATCCTATCCAATCCTCTATCCTATCCTATCCTCTATCCTATCCTATCCTCTATCCTACCCTCTATACCATCCTCTACCCTATCCTATCCTCTATCCGATCCTCTATCCTATCCTATACTCTATCCTATCCTCTATCCTATCCTTTCCTCTATCCTATCCTATCCTCTATAATATCCTATCCTCTATCCTATCCTATCCTCTATCCTATCCTATCCTCTATCCTATCCTATCCTCTATCCTATCCTCTATCATATCCAATCCTCTATCGTATCCTCTATCCTATCTATCCTCTATCCTATCCTTATCCTCTATCCTATCGTATCCTCTATCCTATCCTATCCTCTATCCTATCCTATCCTGTATCCTATCCTATCCTGTATCCTATCCTATCCTCTATCCTATCCTATCCTCTATCCTAGTCCTATCCTCTATCCTATCCTATCCTCTATCCTATCCTATCCTCTATCCGATCCTTTATCCTATCCTATCCTCTATCCTATCCTATACTCTATCCTATCCTATCCTCTATCCTATCCTATCCTCTATCCTATCCTATCCTCTATCCTATCCTATCCTCTATCCTACCCTCTATACCATCCTCTATCCTATCCTATCCTCTATCCTATCCTATCCTCTATCCTATCCTATACTCTATCCGATTCTCTATCCTATCCTATCCTCTATCCTATCCTATCCTCTATCAGATCCTCTATCCTATCCTATCATCTATCCTATCCCCTATCGTATCCTATCCTATCCTCTATCCTATCCTATCCTGTATCCTATCTTATCCTCTATCCTATCCTATCCTCTATCCTATCCTATACTCTTTCCATATAATATCATCTATCCTATCCTATCCTCTATCCTATCCTATCTTCTATAATATCGTATCCTCTTTCCTATAATATCATCTATCCTATCCTATTCTCTATCCTATCCTATCCTCCATCCTATCCTATTCTCTTTACTATCCTATTCTCTATCCTATAATATCATCTATAATATCCAATCCTCAAACCTATCGTATCCTCAATCCTATCCTACACTCTATCCTGTCCTATCCGCAACACTATCCTATCCTCTATCCTATAATATCCTCTAACCTTTCCAATCCCCTATCCTATCCTCTATTCTGTCCTATCCTCTATCCTATTCATCCTCTATCCTGTCCTATCCTCTGGCCTATCTTATCCTCATTCCTATCCTATCCTATCCTGTATCCCATCCTATCCTCTATCCTATCCTATCCTCTATTCTATCCTATCATCTATCCTATGCTCTATCCTATCCTATCCTCTATCCTATCCTATCTTCTATCCCATCCTATCCTCTATCCTATCCTATCCTCTATCCTATCCTATCCTCTATCCTATCCTATCCTCTATCCTATCCTCTATCCTATCCTATTATCTATCCTATCCTATCCTCTATCCTCTCCTATCCTCTATCCTATCCTATCCTCTATCCTATCCTATCCTCTATCCTATCCTATCCTCTATCCTATCCAATTACCTATCCTATCCTCTATCCTATCATTTCCTCTATCCTATCCTATCCTCTATCCTATCCTATCCTCTATCCTATCCTATCCTGTATCCTATCCTATCCTCTATCCTATCCTATCCTGTATCCTATCCAATCCTCTAACCTATCCTATCCTCTATCCTATCCTATCCTCTATCCTATCCTATCCTCTATCCTATCCTATCCTCTATCCTATCCTCTATCATATCCAATCCTCTATCGTATCCTCTATCCTATCCTATCCTCTATCCTATCCTATCCTGTATCCTATCCTATCCTCTATCCTATCCTATCCTGTATCCTATCAATCCTCTATCCTATCCTATCCTCTATCCTATCCTATCCTCTATCCTACCCTCTATACCATCCCCTACCCTATCCTATCCTCTATCCGATCCTCTATCCTATCCTATACTCTATCCTATCCTCTATCCTATCCTTTCCTCTATCCTATCCTATCCTCTATCCTATCCTATCCTCTATCCTATCCTATCCTCTATCCTATCCTATCCTCTATCCTATCCTATCCTCTATCCTATCCTCTATCATATCCAATCCTCTATGGTATCCTCTATCCTATCCTATCCTCTATCCTATCCTATCCTGTATCCTATCCTATCCTCTATCCTATCCTATCCTCTATCCTATCCTATCCTGTATCCTATCCTATCCTCTATCCTATCCTATCCTGTATCCTATCCAATCCTCTATCCTATCCTATCCTCTATCCTATCCTATCCTCTATCCTACCCTCTATACCATCCTCTACCCTATCCTATCCTCTATCCGATCCTCTATCCTATCCTATACTCTATCCTATCCTCTATCCTATCCTTTCCTCTATCCTATCCTATCCTCTATAATATCCTATCCTCTATCCTATCCTATCCTCTATCCTATCCTATCCTCTATCCTATCCTATCCTCTATCCTATCCTCTATCATATCCAATCCTCTATCGTATCCTCTATCCTATCCTATCCTCTATCCTATCCTATCCTGTATCCTATCCTATCCTGTATCCTATCCTATCCTCTATCCTATCCTATCCTCTATCCTATCCTATCCTCTATCCTATCCTATCCTCTATCCTATCCTATCCTCTATCCGATCCTCTATCCTATCCTATCCTCTATCCTATCCTATACTCTATCCTATCCTATCCTCTATCCTATCCTATCCTCTATCCTATCCTATCCTCTATCCTATCCTATCCTCTATCCTACCCTCTATACCATCCTCTATCCTATCCTATCCCTCTATCCTATCCTATCCTCTATCCTATCCTATACTCTATCCGATTCTCTATCCTATCCTATCCTCTATCCTATCCTATCCTCTATCAGATCCTCTATCCTATCCTATCATCTATCCTATCCCCTATCGTATCCTATCCTATCCTCTATCCTATCCTATCCTCTATCAGATCCTCTATCCTATCCTATCATCTATCCTATCCCCTATCGTATCCTATCCTATCCTCTATCCTATCCTATCCTCTATCCTATCCTATCCTCTATCCTATCCTATCCTCTTTCCGATCCTCTATCCTGTCCTATCCTCTGGCCTATCTTATCCTCATTCCTATCCTATCCTATCCTGTATCCCATCCTATCCTCTATCCTATCCTATCCTCTTATTCTATCCTATCATCTATCCTATGCTCTATCCTATCCTATCCTCTATCCTATCGCTATCTTCTATCCCATCCTATCCTCTATCCTATCCTATCCTCTATCCTATCCTATCCTCTATCCTATCCTATCCTCTATCCTATCCTCTATCCTATCCTATTATCTAGTCCTATCCTATCCTCTATCCTCTCCTATCCTCTATCCTATCCTATCTCTATCCTATCCTATCCTCTATCCTATCCTATCCTGTATCCTATCCTATCCTCTATCCTATCCTATCCTCTATCCTATCCTATCCTCTATCCTATCGTATCCTCTATCCTATCCTATCCTCTATCCTATCCTATCCTGTATCCTATCCTATCCTCTATCCTATCCTATCCTTTATCCTATCCTATCCTCTATCCTATCCTATCCTCTATCCTATCCTATCCTCTATCCTATCCTATCCTCTATCCTACCCTCTATACCATCCTCTATCCTATCCTATTCTCTATCCGATCCTCTATCCTATCCTATCCTCTATCCTAACCTCTATCCTATTCTATCCTCTATCCTATCCTATCCTCTATCCTATCCAATTACCTATCCTATCCTCTATCCTATCCTTTTCCTCTATCCTATCCTATCTTCTATCCTATCCTATACTCTATCCGATTCTATATCCTATCCTATCCTCTATCCTATCCTATACCTCTATCAGAATCCTCTATCCTATCCTATCATCTATCCTATCCCCTATCGTATCCTATCCTATCCTCTATCCTATCCTATCCTCTATCCTATCCTATCCTCTATCCTATCCTATCCTCTATCTCTATCCTATCCTATCCTCTATCCTATCCTATCCTCTTTCCGATCCTCTATCCTCTATCCTATCCTCTATCCTATCCTATCCTCTATCCTATCCTATCCTCTATCCGGTCCTCTATCCTATCCTATCCTGTATCCTATCCTATCCACTATCCTATCCTATCCTCTATCCTATCCTATCCTCTATCCTATCCTATCCTCTATCCTATCCTATCCTCTATCCTATCCTATCCTCTATCCTATCCTATCCTCTATCCGATCCTCTATCCTATCCTATCCTGTATCCTATCCTATCCTCTATCCTATCCTATCCTCTATCCTATCCTATCCTGTATCCTATCCTATCCTCTATCCTAGCCTATCCTCTATCCTATCCTATCCTCTATCCTATCCTATCCTCTATCCTATCCTATCCTCTATCCTATCCTATCCTCTATCCTATCCTTTCCTCTATCCTATCCTATCCTCTATCCTACCCTCTATACCATCCTCTATCCTATCCTATCCTCTATCCGATCCTCTATCCTATCCTATCCTCTATCCTATCCTCTATCCTATTCTATCCTCTATCCTATCCTATCATCTATCCTATCCAATTACCTATCCTATCCTCTATCCTATCCTTTCCTCTATCCTATCCTATCCTTTCCTCTATCCTATCCTATCCTCTATCCTATCCTATACTCTATCCGATTCTCTATCCATCCTATCCTCTATCCTGATCCTATCCTCTATCAGATCCTCTATCCTATCCTATCATATATCCTATCCTCTATCGTATCCTATCCTATCCTCTTTCCTATCCAATCCTCAATCCTATCCTCTATACATCCTCTAACCTATCCTATCCTCTATCCGATCCTCTATCCTATCCTATCCTCTATCCGATCCTCTTTCCTATCCTATCCTGTATCCTATCCTAGTGCCACTATCCTATCCTATCCTCTATCCTATCCTATCCTGTATCCTATCCTATCCTCTATCCTATCCTATCCTCTATCCTATCCTATCCTCTATGCTATCCTATCCTCTATCCTATCCTATCCTCTATCCTATCCTATCCTCAATCCTATCCTATCCTCTATCCTATTCTATCCTCTATCCTATCCTATCCTCTAACCTATCCTATCCTCTATCCTATCCTATCCTCTATCCTATCCTATCCTCTATCCTATCCTCTATCCTATCCTATCCTCTATCCTATCCTATCCTCTATCCTCTCCTATCCTCTATCCTATCCTATCCTCTATCCTATCCTATCCTCTATCCTATCCTATCCCTATCCTATCCTATCCTCTATCCTATCCAATTACCTATCCTATCCTCTATCCTATCATTTCCTCTATCCTATCCTATCCTCTATCCTATCATTTCCTCTATCCTATCCTATCCTCTATCCTATCCTATCCTCTATCCTATCCTATCCTGTATCCTATCCTATCCTCTATCCTATCCTATCCTGTATCCTATCCAATCCTCTAACCTATCCTATCCTCTATCCTATCCTATCCTCTATCCTATCCTATCCTCTATCCTATCCTATCCTCTATCCTATCCTATCCTCTATCCTATCCTATCCTGTATCCTATCCTATCCTCTATCCTATCCTATCCTCTATCCTATCCTATCCTTCTATCCTATCCTATCCTGTATCCTATCCAATCCTCTAGCCTATCCTATCCTCTATCCTATCCTATCCTCTATCCTACCCTCTATACCATCCTCTACCCTATCCTATCCTCTATCCGATCCTCTATCCTATCCTATACTCTATCCTATCCTCTATCCTATCCTTTCCTCTATCCTATCCTATCCTCTATAATATCCTATCCTCTATCCTATCCTATCCTCTATCCTATCCTATCCTCTATCCTATCCTATCCTCTATCCTATCCTCTATCATATCCAATCCTCTATCGTATCCTCTATCCTATCCTATCCTCTATCCTATCCTATCCTCTATCCTATCGTATCCTCTATCCTATCCTATCCTCTATCCTATCCTATCCTGTATCCTATCCTATCCTCTATCCTATCCTATCCTCTATCCTATCCTATCCTCTATCCTATCCTATCCTCTATCCTATCCTATCCTCTATCCTATCCTATCTTCTATCCTATCCTATCCTCTATCCTACCCTCTATACCATCCTCTATCCTATCCTATCCTCTATCCGATCCTCTATCCTATCCTATCCTCTATCCTATCCTCTATCCTGTTCTATCCTCTATCCTATCCTATCCTCTATCCTATCCAATTACCTATCCTATCCTCTATCCTATCCTTTCCTCTATCCTATCCTATCCTCTATCCTATCCTATACTCTATCCGATTCTCTATCCTATCCTATCCTCTATCCTATCCTATCCTCTATCAGATCCTCTATCCTATCCTATCATCTATCCTATCCCCTATCGTATCCTATCCTATCCTCTATCCTATCCTATCCTCTATCCTATCCTATCCTCTATCCTATCCTATTCTCTATCCGATCCTCTATCCTATCCTATCCTGTATCCTATCCTATCCACTATCCTATCCTATCCTCTATCCTATCCTATCCTCTATCCTATTATATCCTGTATCCTATCCTATCCTCTATCCTATCCTATCCTCTATCCTATCCTATCCTCTATCCTATCCTTTCCTCTATCCTATCCTATCCTCTATCCTACCCTCTATACCATCCTCTATCCTATCCTATCCTCTATCCGATCCTCTATCCTATCCTATCCTCTATCCTATCCTCTATCCTATTCTATCCTCTATCCTATCCTATCCTCTATCCTATCCAATTACCTATCCTATCCTCTATCCTATCCTTTCCTCTATCCTATCCTATCCTCTATCCTATCCTATACTCTATCCGATTCTCTATCCTATCCTATCCTCTATGCTATCATATCCTCTATCAGATCCTCTATCCCATCCTATCATCTATCCTATCCCCTATCGTATCCTATCCTATCCTCTATCCTATCCTATCCTCTATCCTATCCTATCCTCTTTCCGATCCTCTATCCTCTATCCTATCCTCTATCCTATCCTATCCTCTATCCGATCCTCTATCCTATCCAATCCTAATCCTATCCTATCCAATCCTATCCTATCCTCTATCCTATCCTATCCTGTTCCTATCCTATCCTCTATCCTATCCTATCCTCTATCCTATCCAATTACCTATCCTATCCGCTATCCTATCATTCCTCTTCCTATCCTATCCTCTATCCTATCCTATCCTCTATCCTATCCTATCCTCTATCCTATCTGACCTCTATCCTATCCAATTACTATCCTCTATCCTATTCTACTATCCTATCCTCTCCTCTATCTTCTCCCCTATCCTATCCTATCCTCTATCCTATCCTATCCCATCCTATCCTATCCTTATTCTCCTACTCCTATTCTACACACTCCTAGTCCCTATCTACCTACACTATCCCCCATCAATCCACCTCTAACCCATCCTATCCTATCTACCTATCCTATCCTCTATCCTATCTATATATCCTCTATCCTATCCTATCATCTCTATCCTATCCTATCCTCTATCATCCTTCCTATCCTATCCTATCCTGTCTCTAGCCTATCCTCTATCCTATCCTATCCTGTATCTATCCACCTTTCCTCCTATCCTATCCTCCTCTCCCTATCCTATCCTCTATCCTATCCTCACCATCCTTTACTATCCTCTCCCTCTCTCAGGTATCACATATCCTATCCTATACTCTATCCTTCCTCTTCCTATCCTCCTTATCCTATCCTATCCTCTATCCTATCCTATCCTCTATATCCTCTATCCTCCTATCTCTATCCTACTCCTCTCCTACCCTCTATACCATCTCTACCCTATCCTATCCTCTATCCGATCTCTTCCTATCCTATACTCATCCTATCTCTGTCCTATCCTTTCCCTACCTATCCTATCCTCTATCCTATCCTACATCTCTCCTATCCTCTATCCTATCCTATCCTCTATCCTATCCTCTATCATATCCAATCCCCTATCGTATCCTCTATCCTATCCTATCCTCTATCCTATCCTATCCTCTATCCTATCGTATCCTCTATCCTATCCTATCCTCTATCCTATCCTATCCTGTATCCTATCCTATCCTCTATCCTCTATCCTATCCTATCCTCTATCCTATCCTATCCTCTATCCTATCCTATCCTCTATCCTATCCTCTATCATATCAATCCTCTATCGTATCCTCTATCCTATCCTATCCTCTATCCTATCCTATCCTCTATCCTATCGTATCCTCTATCCTATCCTATCCTCTATCCTATCCTATCCTGTATCCTATCCTATCCTCTATCCTATCCTATCCTCTATCCTATCCTATCCTCTATCCTATCCTATCCTCTATCCTATCCTATCCTCTATCCTATCCTATCTTCTATCCTATCCTATCCTCTATCCTACCCTCTATACCATCCTCTATCCTATCCTATCCTCTATCCGATCCTCTATCCTATCCTATCCTCTATCCTATCCTCTATCCTGTTCTATCCTCTATCCTATCCTATCCTCTATCCTATCCAATTACCTATCCTATCCTCTATCCTATCCTTTCCTCTATCCTATCCTATCCTCTATCCTATCCTATACTCTATCCGATTCTCTATCCTATCCTATCCTCTATCCTATCCTATCCTCTATCAGATCCTCTATCCTATCCTATCATCTATCCTATCCCCTATCGTATCCTATCCTATCCTCTATCCTATCCTATCCTCTATCCTATCCTATCCTCTATCCTATCCTATTCTCTATCCGATCCTCTATCCTATCTATCCTGTATCCTATCCTATCCACTATCCTATCCTATCCTCTATCCTGTCCTATCCTCTATCCTATTATATCCTGTATCCTATCCTATCCTCTATCCTATCCTATCCTCTATCCTATCCTATCCTCTATCCTATCCTTTCCTCTATTCTATCCTATCCTCTATCCTACCCTCTATACCATCCTCTATCCTATCCTATCCTCTATCCGATCCTCTATCCTATCCTATCCTCTATCCTATCCTCTATCCTATTCTATCCTCTATCCTATCCTATCCTCTATCCTAGTCCAATTACCTATCCTATCCTCTATCCTATCCTTTCCTCTATCCTATCCTATCCTCTATCCTATCCTATACTCTATCCGATTCTCTATCCTATCCTATCCTCTATGCTATCATATCCTCTATCAGATCCTCTATCCCATCCTATCATCTATCCTATCCCCTATCGTATCCTATCCTATCCTCTATCCTATCCTATCCTCTATCCTATCCTATCCTCTTTCCGATCCTCTATCCTCTATCCTATCCTCTATCCTATCCTATCCTCTATCCGATCCTCTATCCTATCCAATCCTGAATCCTATCCTATCCACTATCCTATCCTATCCTCTATCCTATCCTATCCTGTATCCTATCCTATCCTCTATCCTATCCTATCCTCTATCCTATCCAATTACCTATCCTATCCGCTATCCTATCATTTCCTCTTTCCTATCCTATCCTCTATCCTATCCTATCCTCTATCCTATCCTATCCTCTATCCTATCCTGACCTCTATCCTATCCAATTACCTATCCTATCCGCTATCCTATCATTTCCTCTATCCTATCCTAATCCTCTACCCTATCCTATCCTCTATCCTATCCTATCCTGTATCCTATCCTATCCTCTATCCTATCCTATCCTGTATCCTATCCAATCCTCTATCCTATCCTATCCTCTATCCTATCCTATCCTCTATCCTACCCTCTATACCATCCTCTACCCTATCCTATCCTCTATCCGATCCTCTATCCTATCCTATACTCTATCCTATCCTCTGTCCTATCCTTTCCTCTATCCTATCCTATCCTCTATCCTATCCTATCCTCTATCCTATCCTATCCTCTATCCTATCCTATCCTCTATCCTATCCTCTATCATATCCAATCCCCTATCGTATCCTCTATCCTATCCTATCCTCTATCCTATCCTATCCTCTATCCTATCGTATCCTCTATCCTATCCTATCCTCTATCCTATCCTATCCTGTATCCTATCCTATCCTCTATCCTCTATCCTATCCTATCCTCTATCCTATCCTATCCTCTATCCTATCCTATCCTCTATCCTATCCTATCCTCTATCCTATCCTATCCTCTATCCTATCCTATCCTCTATCCGATCCTCTATCCTATCCTATCCTCTATCCTATTCTATCCTCTATCCTATCCTATCCTCTATCCTATCCAATTACCTATCCTATCCTCTATCCTATCCTTTCCTCTATCCTATCCTATCCTCTATCCTATCCTATACTCTATCCTATCCTATCCTCTATCCTATCCTATCCTCTATCCTATCCTCTATCCTATTCTATCCTCTATCCTATCCTATCCTCTATCCTATCCAATTACCTATCCTATCCTCTATCCTATCCTTTCCTCTATCCTATCCTATCCTCTATGCTATCCTATCCTCTATCCTATCCTATCCTCTATCCTATCCTATCCTCTATCCTATCCTATCCTCTATCCTATTCTATCCTCTATCCTATCCTATCCTCTAACCTATCCTATCCTCTATCCTATCCTATCCTCTATCCTATCCTATCCTCTATCCTATCCTCTATCCTATCCTATCCTCTATCCTATCCTATCCTCTATCCTCTCCTATCCTCTATCCTATCCTATCCTCTATCCTATCCTATCCTCTATCCTATCCTATCCTCTATCCTATCCTATCCTCTATCCTATCCTATCCTCTATCCTATCCTATCCTGTATCCTATCCTATCCTCTATCCTATCCTATCCTGTATCCTATCCAATCCTCTAACCTATCCTATCCTCTATCCTATCCTATCCTCTATCCTATCCTATCCTCTATCCTATCCTATCCTCTATCCTATCCTATCCTCTATCCTATCCTATCCTGTATCCTATCCTATCCTCTATCCTATCCTATCCTCTATCCTATCCTATCCTTCTATCCTATCCTATCCTGTATCCTATCCAATCCTCTAGCCTATCCTATCCTCTATCCTATCCTATCCTCTATCCTACCCTCTATACCATCCTCTACCCTATCCTATCCTCTACCCGATCCTCTATCCTATCCTATACTCTATCCTATCCTCTATCCTATCCTTTCCTCTATCCTATCCTATCCTCTATAATATCCTATCCTCTATCCTATCTATCCTATCCTATCCTCTATCCTATCCTATCCTGTATCCTATCCTATCCTCTATCCTATCCTATCCTGTATCCTATCCAATCCTCTATCCTATCCTATCCTCTATCCTATCCTATCCTCTATCCTGACCCTCTATACCATCCTCTACCCTATCCTATCCTCTATCCGATCCTCTATCCTATCCTATACTCTATCCTATCCTCTGTCCTATCCTTTCCTCTATCCTATCCTATCCTCTATCCTATCCTATCTCTCTATCCCTATCCTATCCTCTATCCTATCCTATCCTCTATCCTATCCTCTATCATATCCAATCCCCTATCGTATCCTCTATCCTATCCTATCCTCTATCCTATCCTATCCTCTATCCTATCGTATCCTCTATCCTATCCCTATCCTCTATCCTATCCTATCCTGTATCCTATCCTATCCTCTATCCTCTATCCTATCCTATCCTCTATCCTATCCTATCCTCTATCCTATCCTATCCTCTATCCTATCCTATCCTCTATCCTATCCTATCCTCTATCCTATCCTATCCTCTATCCGAATCCTCTATCCTATCCTATCCTCTATCCTATTCTATCCTCTATCCTATCCTATCCTCTATCCTATCCAATTACCTATCCTATCCTCTATCCTATCCTTTCCTCTATCCTATCCTATCCTCTATCCTATCCTATACTCTATCCTATCCTATCCTCTATCCTATCCTATCCTCTATCCTATCCTCTATCCTATTCTATCCTCTATCCTATCCTTATCCTCTATCCTATCCAATTACCTATCCTATCCTCTATCCTATCCTTTCCTCTATCCTATCCTATCCTCTATGCTATCCTATCCTCTATCCTATCCTATCCTCTATCCTATCCTATCCTCTATCCTATCCTATCCTCTATCCTATTCTATCCTCTATCCTATCCTATCCTCTAACCTATCCTATCCTCTATCTATCCTATCCTCTATCCTATCCTATCCTTCCTCTATCCTATCCTCTATCCTATCCTATCCTCTATCCTATCCTATCCTATCCTCTATCCTCTCCTATCTCTATCCTCTATCCTATCCTATCTCTCTATCCTATCCTATCCTCTATCCTATCTCCTATCCTCTATCCTATCCTATCCTCTATCCTCTATCCTATCCTCTATCCCTATCCTATCCTGTATCCTCTATCCTATCCTATCTCTATCCTATCCCATCCTGTATCCTATCCAATCCTCTAACCTATCCTATCCTCTATCCTATCCTATCCTCCTATCCTACTTCTATCCTCTATCCTATCCACCACTCCCCTCCTAGCATACACTTCAGCCTCATGCTCTATCCTATCCTGTCTATCCTATCCTCTATCCTATCCTATCCCTATCCTATCCTATCCTATCCTATCCTATCCCTATCCTTCCTATCCTATCCTACTATCCTATCCCTATCCTGTATCCTATCCAATCCTCTAGCCTATCCTATCCTCTATCCTATCCTATCCTCTATCCTACCCTCTATACCTTCCTCTACCCTATCCTATCCTCTACCCGATCCTCTATCTATCCTATACTCTACCCTATACTCTATCCTATCTCTATCCTCTCTTTTCTCTCCTATCCTTATTATCCTATCCTGATCCTCAATATCCTATCCTCTATCCTATCCTATCCTCTATCCTATCCTATCCTCTATCCTATCCTATCCTCTATCCTATCCTCTATCATATCCAATCCTCTATCGTATCCTCTTCATCCTACTCCTATCCCCTCTATCCTATCTATCCTATCTCTCCCTATCATATCCTCTATCCTATCCTATCCTCTATCCTATCCTATCCTGTATCCTATCTATCCTCTATCCTATCCTATCCTCTATCCTATCCTATCCTCTATCCTATCCTACTCCTCTATCTATCCTATCCTATCCTATCCTATCCTCTATCCTATCCTATCTTCTATCCTACCTATCCTCCTCCTACCCTCTCTACCATCATCTATCCTATCCTATCCTCTATCCGATCCTCTATCCTATCCTATCCTCTATCCTATCCTCTATCCTATTCTACTCCTCTATCCTATCCTATCCTCTATCCTATCCAATTACCTATCCTATCCTCTATCCTATCCTTTCCTCTATTCCCTATCCTATCCTCTATCCTATCCTATACTCTATCCGATTCTCTATCCTATCCTATCCTCTATGCTATCATATCCTCTATCAGATCCTCTATCCCATCCTATCATCTATCCTATCCCCTATCGTATCCTATCCTATCCTCTATCCTATCCTATCCTCTATCCTATCCTATCCTCTTTCCGATCCTCTATCCTCTATCCTATCCTCTATCCTATCCTATCCTCTATCCGATCCTCTATCCTATCCAATCCTGTATCCTATCCAATCCACTATCCTATCCTATCCTCTATCCTATCCTATCCTGTATCCTATCCTCAATCCTATCCTAGTTTGTTTGTTTTTTTTCGAGGAGGTAATCTCGTTACGGATACCCGACCCCCCCCGGGGGGGGTGGTCCGGGTTATGTGGGACTCCTCGGCTGGTTGGTGCAACGCCGAGTATACCCACTAACTCCTCCCCGTCCGTCCCTAGACTCCTGGGGGCACCCGTGCTCTGCGCGCGCATGTCAATCCGGTGTGCCCCCGCCTTAGCATACCACCCAGGGGGGGGACGCGGCCCCCCTCCCGTACCTACTCTATCCGAAGGCACCACGCAACGGACGACGTGGCGCCTTCCCCCCTGTTAGGCCGCCCGATGAGCATCCGAGCCCCCGCCCGAGATGCCCGGCGGCCTCCGGGGACGCCTTGGTGACCGAGTGTAAGGGGATATCCGATCCCCCGCCTCGAGATCATCAAGGGCGTCCCCGCTCGCGTCAGAGGCGTCGCAACGGGGGTACGCCCCCGGGGCGTACCCTGCGCCGCCTCCCCCCCCTTCGGCCGGGATCGTGATTACGCTCCCGATCCCGTTCCGCAGCCTCCTTCCGCAGCATAACCCGCTCGCAGAAGGAAGCGAACCCCCTCCACGCCTCCTCGCCAACGGCTGCCGCAGCGACGACAGCCGGGAGCGAGAGGTCGTGGCCCACCGCGCGCCGCAGGGCACGGCGCTCTCCCCCCCATGCCGGACACTCCTCCAGAGTGTGTTGCGCCGTGTCCCGCGGCTCGCCGCAGTGGTGACACGCCTCCTCGGTCTCCCTCCCGATGCGACACAGGTAGTCGCCGAAGCACCCGTGCCCGCTCGTCACCTGCGTCACACGGTAGGAGACCCTATGCCCCATCCATCCCCTGTTCCATTGATCGAACACCGGGAGGATGGCCCGAACGGCCCGCCTCTCGCCCTCCCTCGTCCCGGGAAGGCTATCGCGCCACTCCCGGGCTGCGTGCCGCCGAGCATGTCGCCTGAGCTCATCCACCATGAGCCGCGCCTGATCCGGGGCCACCCCCCGGAGCCGGAGTTCCCTGGAGTGCATATGCACACCCGCCAACACGCGGGCCTCCAGCTCGAGGGGGATCAGCCCCGACATCACCATCGCCGTCGCGTATGAAATGGTGCGGTACCCCCGCACGATGCCTATGGCCAGCCTGCGCTCGATGCGACGCAGCAGCGACCGTGTGCCGCCACTGCGCCCCCTAGCCAAGACATCGCGCGCCCATACAGGGGCTCCGTACAGGACCAAAACTCGCACCACCACCGCGAACAGACGACGCACCCGTCCACAGGGTCCCCCGAAATTCGGGAGAAGACGACCGAGCGCAGCGGTCGCCCTCTCCGCCCGGGGCGCCAGCGACTCAAGGTGGCGGTCAAAACGCCACCGGCCGTCAAGCTCGAGTCCCAGGTACCGCATCTGGGACCCGACCCTGACCGTCCCCTCCCCCACGCAGATCCAGCACTGGGGAGGCGCCGCCAACCGGGCCGAGCGGAGAAACCACATGGCCCTGGTTTTCTCGACGGACACCTCTAGGCCCAGCGACCGGATCGCGCGCACCGCGCGCCACGCGCCGCGCTCCGCCAGGCAGATGGCCTCCTTCGCATACCTCCCGGTGGCCAATACCAGCGTGTCGTCGGCGTAACACGTCAGGCTGACCCCGGGAGGCATCTCCTCCCGCAGGACGCGATCGTACGCAAGATTCCACAGCAACGGGCCCAACACCGAGCCCTGCGGAACCCCGCGCACGACGCCCCTGCGCACCATCCCGTACCGGCCGGGATACTCTATACCCCTGTCGGAGAGATAGCTCCCGATCACCCTTCTGAGATACAGAGGCACCCGGTGGAAGACCAGGGCCTCCATTATCCGATCCCAGGGGACGGTGTTGAACGCGTTAGCGATATCCAAGGATATCGCCAACGCAACACCGCCCCCCCCCCTCGTACAGGCCTCCGAGAGAGCCCTCACCCGCCGAATAGCGTCGACGGTGGAGAGACCCTCCCGGAAGCCGAATTGAACCCCGCTCAGATCGGGGACCCCTCCCGCCGACAGGTGCCGGACGAGGCGTCCAACGAGTACGCGCTCGAACAACTTCCCCGCCTCGTCCAGCAGACAAATTGGCCGGTACCCTGAGGGCGAGTCCCGGGACTTGCCCCCCTTCGGAAGGAGGACCAACCTGCCCGACTTCCACTCCGTGGGGAACACCCCCTCCCTCAGACAGCCGTTATACAGCTGCCGGAGTTCGGTGGCGAGTCCCCCCTCCAGGGCCAAGACCAACGCGCGGCCCGGCACCCCGTCCGGGCCCGGGGCCTTGCGGCCCACCCGCCGCGCCCTGGCCATCGCCTCACCCAGCTCGCCGGCCGACACCTCCCACTCTGCGGACCAGGAGAGAGGCTCCTGTTCCCAATGGGAGCGGCGCAGTTGTCCCCCCTCTCGCGGGAAGAGGGACGCCACCACTCCCTCGAGCAGGTGGGGGTCCATCGACTCCGTCACCGGAGGCGCCCACGCGCGCAGCTTGTTCATGACAAGCTTGTAGGGGGGCCCCCATGGATCGGAGTCCACCATGCCGACGAGCTCCGTCCACGCGTCGGCCTTGGCCCGCGCGATAGCCCTGCGGAGAACCCCGAGCGCGGCTCGGTACTCCCCGCCGAGCCTCGCCGTCGCCTCCTCGTCGTCGCGCCTCCTACGCGCTCGGCCGTACCGACGCCGCGCGGCATTGCAGGCACGCCGGAGCTCCGCAATGCCGGCGGACCACCAGTACGCCGCCCTCCTGGGGGCGAACCGGCTGCGGGGCATGGCGGTGTCGCACACCGCCGTCATTACCTCCCGCAGCCGCCTCGCCCCTTGCGCAGGCGCCAGCTCGGACAGGGCCGGCCCCGTCCATGTCGCCGCGGCTACCGCGGCCCCGAACGCGTCCGCGTCCAGCCGCTTCAAGGCCCATCGCGGCCGTCGGTCCCCCCGGCCCGGCCGGGAATCCCGCGCGTGGAGGGTGGGCCACACGTCCATGACGATGGGCGTATGGTCTGACGCAATCTCTATCTCCTCGGCCACCCTCCATCCCGACACCCGGCGCACGGCCGAGGGAGTCCCCCATGTCAGGTCGACAATCGAGACCCCCTGCGGACGCACGCACGTCGGCGTGGATCCCCGGTTAATCAACCGGAGATCCAGGCCGGCCGCCCAGGTTAACACCTCGCTACCCCTAGTGGTCGTCCTGGGACTCCCCCACGATACCGCGTGGGCATTGAAGTCTCCCAAAACGAGAACCGGGCGGGCGCTGCACCGCGCGATGCAGCTGTTCAGCCCACCCAGGAACCCCCGAAATTGATCGAGGCCACAGCTCGGCGAGATGTAGATCCCGACAACCGCGATGTCCCCCCATTGCACCGCCACGAATCCCTCGCCCCGCTCCAGAAGGGAGACCGACGGGGACCCGGGGCGGCTTCCCGCCACTATTACTACGGAGCCGATCTCGTCCCCCACCCAGAAGGGGTGTTCGGGGATTGCGTACGGCTCCGCCGCAACTGCCAGCCCAGCCCCCCACTCGCGCACGGCTTGGACAAACAGGTCCTGTGCCGCGCGCGAGTGGTTGAGGTTCGCCTGCAGAACCGGAGTAGGATTAAAAGTACCTACTCTAACATGGGCTCTGCAGAGTCCCCTCCCTGGGAGGGCCGGGCCCCCGGCGCCGTCTGCGGCCGCTGCGCGGATGCAGCCCCAGACGCGCCCTTCTCTTTCGTCGCCGCGCGGCCCCTCTTGGGAGCCGGGGCACACGCTTTGGCCCCGAATCTATGGCCCGATGGTCTCCCCAGGTCCGCGCAGAGCGGACACCTGGGGGCGGCCTTGCAGGCCGAAGCCCGGTGCTCCGCCGCCCCGCAGCGGTAGCACATCGCGCCTCTGTCGACCGCGCTCTTGCATGTCGCCCGCGTGTGCCCCGTCTCCAAGCAACGGAAGCATTGGAGGGGCCGCTCCCTCAGCGCCTCGACGCGGGCCGAGGACCAGCCGACCAGCAGCCGGCCTCCCGCCACCACTTTCTTGACGGCCGCGAGGGGGCCCAGGGCCCAACAGGAGCCCAGCGCCTGCTCCGAGGCGAGTCTGCGGATCTCGCCGACCCGGAACTCCGCCGCGGAACACCCCCCCGCCGCCGCCAGCGCCACCGCTACGTCCCCGGACGACACCGAGTCGTCCAGGCCCGCCACGCGCACCTCGCCGCGCTTGACCGCCTGGGAGACCTTAACCCCGGTCCCCCCAAGCGCCTCGGCGATCCTCCCGGAGAGGGCCCGTGCCTTCTCCTGGCACCCCGTGCCCCTGACCTCCAGGAGGATCCCGCCGGTTTTCGACCGCCTGGGAAGCACCCCCGACTCGATCCCGATAGCCTTGAGGTCCACCCTCTCTTTTGCCCTGGCCATCACCTCCGAATAAGTGAGCTTGCAGCTCTCGGGGATGGTGATGGCCACTGCTCCGGTTCTGGGGGTGCGTCCCAGGCCACCGTCCCTCCCGGCGGCGGGCTTCGCCGCGCTCGCGCCGCCCTGCACTCGTGCGCCGCCCGCCGCCCTCGGCTCCCTCGCAGCCTGCAGCCGTGAAGCGGCGGCAGCTGCCTCGGCCGCGACTGCTCTCGCCGCAGCCTCCTCCGCGGCCATCTTCTTCTTGGCCCTCTTCGCCGCCTTGCTCGTCACCTCCATCCACGAGGCCGGGACGACCGCTGGCGGAATGACAACGGGGGGCACCACCCTCACGTTGGACACGACCACCGGTCCAGTCCCCTTGGTGACAGACGTCGCCGGCAGAGAAGCCACCGGCGTCGCCTCGCGCGCCGATTTACCCTCCGCCCGGAGGGCCGGGGCCAACCCGGCCAGAATCGTCCGGAACCGCTCCTCCATCCGGGCCTCTAGCTCCCGGTTCCTGGCCGTTATCAGCGCGTCGACCCCATCGCCTCCGTCCCCCGCGTACGTACCCCCGCTGTCGAGGAGGCGGGGGGCGCTTCCCCTATTGGCGCATGTCCCGCCCGGCGACCGCTGTCGGTGTTCGCCCGCCGCCCGGCCTCCATTGACCGGAGCCTCGACCGGAGGTCACCCGCCTCCTTCGCGAGGGCCTCCTTCGCGAGGACTGCAGAACAATCCCGCAAGTCTTTAGCCAGGTCCCCCTTGAGGCCCTTTGAGACGGTGGAGACTCTCTCCACCCTCAACATCGCCTCCTCCACCTCCCCTACTAGCTGCGCTGTCGGCATCCTCCCACCCAGCTCGATGAGGTCACCGACCCTCCTCTTCTGACTCCTCTCGGCGCGGCCGCCGAGGGCCAGATCCATGATGGGCGTCCCCGACGAGCCCTCCCCGGGGTCCGTCCGCGACACCGACCCGCCGCGGGTGTGCTGCCCCCCCTCTAACCGGGCACGCTTGGGGTCAGAGACCCCAGATGTCGCGCCCCGCTTCTCCGCGCCCCCGCGCGTCACGATCGAGCCGACGGAGCTCGAGATGGAGATGATTGTTTCATCCCCATCCGAGTCCTCGTCCGCGATGACCACGACCGCGTCCTCCCCGGCAGTAACCGCTGCCATCCCCTCCCCGGCAGTGACCGCTGCCGTCTCTTCCCCCACCGTCGCTGCTGCCGTATCGGCAGCCTCCCCCACAACATCGAGATTTTTTTCGTTATTTGTTTCCATTTCTGGTCCCACGAGATTGGCAGGAAAAAAACACGTCCGCCCGGGCAGAGCCTCCTTGCCCGGGTAAGGCTAATTTCCGCTGGAGTTCGCCAGGTATCCAGACGTTGGTGCGCTAGTGGCTGATGTACCCCACCAGCCACGCCCTGTAACAAGGGCGTACCCTCTCACCGCGCACCAAGCTTAGGGTTGGGGATTTTTTATAGAGGTTATCATCCTCGCGGCCCGGCCGGTTAAGGCAAGACCACCGTTCCGGTAAAACATGACCACCGGTTTACGGCAAGGGCCCTGCGGCGACCTCCCCGGTCGTTATCGCAGGACCCATTCCGCGGTTTTTCATCCCTCCGTGTGAGCCTTACCGGCAAGGGAGGCCCTGCCAGGATCCGAAGATCCCGCCGGCATCGCCTCACACATCATTAGGACTACTTCCCGCGGAATACCCCTCGCTCCGTTAGCAACACACAACTATGTGTGTTCCCAGGGACCACCACGAGGAGGTGGAGCGTAGAGGATTTTAGGGATATGGCCGCCACCACTGTGGCATACCTAGTAGTGGATCCGAGTCACCACTACTAAGCCCATATCCCCTCGGTCCCCATCCTCAATCCTATCCTATCCTCTATCCTATCCTATCCTCTATCCTATCCTATCCTCTATCCTATCCTATCCTCTATCCTATCCTATCCTCTATCCTATCCTATCCTCTATCCTATCCTATCCTCTATCCTATCCTATCCTCTATCCTATCCTATCCTCTATCCTATCCTATCCTATCCTATCCTCTATCCTATCCTATCCTATCCTATCCTCTATCCTATCCTATCCTCTATCCTATTATATCCACTTTCCTATCCTATCCTCTATCCTATTCTATCCTCTATCCTATCCTATCCTCTATCCTATCCTATGCTCTATCCTATCCAATCCCCTATCCTATCCTCAATCCTATCCTATCCTCTATCCTATCCTATCATCTATCCTATCCTATCCTCTATCCTATCCTATCCTCTATCCTATCCTATCCTCTCTCCTATCCTATCCTCTATCCGATCCTCTCTCCTATCCTCTATCCTGTCCCATCCTCTATCCTATCCCATCCTCTATCCTATCAAATCCTCTATCCTATAATATCCTCTAGCCTATCCTATCCTCTATCCTATATTCTATCCTATCCTCTATCCTATCCTATATTCTATCCTATCCTCTATCCTATCCTATCCTCAATCCTATCCTATCCTCTATCCTATCCCAACCCCTATCCTATCCTCTATCCTATCCTTTAATCTATCCTATCCTATCCTCTATCCTATCCTATCCTCTATCCTATCCTCTATCCTATCCTATCCTCTATCCTATCCTATCCTCTTTCCTATCCTATCCTATCCTCCATCCTATCCTATCCTATCCTACCCTCTATCCTATCCTCTACCCTATCCTATCCTGTATAATATCGTTTATCTATCATATCCTATCCTCTATCCTATAGTATCATCTATCCTATTCTATCCTCTATAATATCGTCTATCATATCCAATCCTCTATCGTATCCTCTATCCCATACTACCCTCTATCCTATCCTATCCTCTATCCTATCCTAACCTCTATTCTATCCTCTATCCTATCCTCTATCCTATCCTCTATCCTATCCTACCCTCCATCCGATCCTCTATCCTATCCTATCACCTATCCTACTCTATCCTCTATCCTATCCTATGCTCTATCCTATCCTATCCTCTATACTATCCTATACTCTATCCTATCCTATCCTCTATCCTATCCTATCCTCTATCCTATCCTATCCTCTATCCTATCCTATCCTCTATCCTATCCAACCCTCTTTCCTATCCTATCCTCTCTCCTATCCTATCCTCTATCCGATCCTCTATCCTATCCTATCCTCTATCCTATCCTTTCCTCAATCCAATAATATCCTCAATCCTATTTTGTCCTCTATCCTATCCTATCCTCTATCCTATCCTATCCTCTATCCTATCCTCTATCCTATCGTATCCTCTATCCTATCCTATCCTCTTTCCTATCCTATCCTACCCTCTATCCTATCCTATCCTATCCTATCCTCTATCCTATCCTATCCTCTATCCTATCCTATCCTCTATCCTATCCTATCCTCTATCCTATCCTATCCTCTATCCTATCCTATCCCCTATCCTATCCTCTCCTCTATTATATCCTACCCTCTTTCTTATCCTATCCTCTATTCTATCCTATCCTCTATCCTATCCTATCCTCTATCCGATCCTCTATCCTATCCTAGCCTCTATTTTATCCAATCCTCTATCCTATCCTATCCTCTATCATATCCTATCCTCTATCCTATCCTATCATCTATTTTATCCTATCCTCTATCCTATCCTATCCTCTATCCTATCCTATCCTGTATCCCATCCTAACCTCTATCCTATCCTATCCTATCCTCTATCCTATCCTATCCTCTCTCCTATCCTATCCTCTATCCGATCCTTATCCTATCCTATCCTCTATTATTTCCTATCCTCTATCCTATCCTATCCCCTATCCTATCCTATCCTCTATCCTATCCTCTACCATATCCTATCCTGTATAATATCGTTTACTCTATCATATCCTATCCTCTATCCTATAGTATCATCTATCCTATTCTATCATCTATAATATCGTCTATCATATCCAATCCTCTATCGTATCCTCTATCCTATACTATCCTCTATCCTAGCCTATCCTCTATCCTATCCTAACCTCTATCCTATCCTTTCCTCAATCCTATTATATCCTCTATCCTATCCTACCCTCTTTCCTATCCGATCCTCGATCCTATCCCATCCTCTATTATATCCTATCCTCTATCCTATCCTATCATCTGTCCTATCCTATCCTCTATCCTATCCTATCATCTATCCTATCCTATCCTCTATCCTATCCTATCCTCTATCCTATCCTATCCTATCCTCTATCCTATCCTATCCACTATCCTATCCTATCCTCTATCCTATCCTCTATCCTATCCTATCCTCTATCCTATCCTATCCTCTATCCTATCCTATCCTATCCTCTATCCTATCCTCTATCCTATCCTATCCTCTATCCTATCCTATCCTCTATCCTATCCTATCCTCTATCCTATCCTATCCTCTATCCTATCCAATCCTCTATCCTATCCTATCCTCTATCCTATCCTATCCTCTATCCTATCCTATCCTCTATCCTATCCTATTATATATCCTATCCTATCCTCTATCCTATACTATCCTCTATCCTATCCTATCCTCTATCCTATCCTATCCTCTATCCTATCCAATACCCTATCCTATCCTCTATCCCATCCTATACTCAATCCTATCCTATACTGTATTATATCCTATTATCTTTCCTATCCTCTATCATATCGTATCCTCTATCCTATCCTATCCTCTACCCTATAATATCCTCTATCCTATGCTATTCTCTATCCTATCCTCTCCTCTATCCTATCCTATCCTCTATCCTATCCTATCCTCTATCCTTTCCTATCCACTATTATATCCTATCCTCTATCCTATCCTCTATCCTATCCTATCCTCTATGCTATAATATTCCCTATCCCATCCATTACTTTGTTCTATCCTCTATACTACCATCTATCCTATCCTATCCTCTATCCTATCCAATCCTCTATCCTATCCTATCCTCTATCCTATCCTATCCTCTATCCTATCCTATCCTCTATCCTATCCTATTATATATCCTATCCTATCCTCTATCCTATACTATCCTCTATCCTATCCTATCCTCTATCCTATCCTATCCTCTATCCTATCCAATACCCTATCCTATCCTCTATCCCATCCTATACTCAATCCTATCCTATACTGTATTATATCCTATTATCTTTCCTATCCTCTATCATATCGTATCCTCTATCCTATCCTATCCTCTACCCTATAATATCCTCTATCCTATCCTATTCTCTATCCTATCCTCTCCTCTATCCTATCCTATCCTCTATCCTATCATATCCTCTATCCTATCCTATCCTCTATCCTATCCTATCCACTATCCCATCCTATCCTCTATCCTATCCTCTATCCTATCCTCTATCCTATCCTATCCTCTATGCTATAATATTCCCTATCCCATCCATTACTTTGTTCTATCCTCTATACTATCATCCATCCTATCCTATCCACTATCCTATCCTATCCTCTAACCAATCCTATCCTTTATCCTATCCTATCCTCTATCCTATCCTATCCTCTATCCTATCCTATCCTCTATGCTATAATATTCTCTATCCCATCCATTACTTTGTTCTATCCTCTATACTATCATCCATCCTATCCTATCCACTATCCTATCCTATCCTCTAACCAATCCTATCCTTTATCCTATCCTATCCTCTATCCTATCCTATTCTGTATCCTATCCTATCCTCTATCCTATCCTATCCTTTATCCTATCCTATCCTCAATCCTATCCTATCCTCTATCCTATCCTCTATCCTATCCTATCCTCTATCCTATCCTATCCTCTATCCTATCCAATACCCTATCCTATCCTCTATCCCATCCTATACTCAATCCTATCCTATACTGTATTATATCCTATCCTCTTTCCTATCCTCTATCATATCCTATCCTCTATCCTATCCTATCCTCTATCCTATCCTATCCTCTATCCTATCCTATCCTCTATCCTATCCTATCCACTATCCTATCCTATCCTCTATCCTATCCTCTATCCTATCCTATCCTCTATCCTATCCTATCCTCAATCATATCCTATTATCTATCCTATCCTATCCTCTATCCTATCCTATCCTCTATCCTATCCTATCCTCTATCCTATCCTCTATCCTATCCTCTATCCTATCCTCTATCCTATCCTATCCTCTATCCTATCCTATCCTCTATCCTATCCTATCCTCTATCCTATCCCATCCTCTATCCTATCCTATCCTCTATCCTATCCTATCCTCTATCCTATCCTATCCTCTATCCTATCCAATACCCTATCCTATCCTCTATCCCATCCTATACTCAATCCTATCCTATACTGTATTATATCCTATCCTCTTTCCTATCCTCTATCATATCCTATCCTCTATCCTATCCTATCCTCTATCCTATCCTATCCTCTATCCTATCCTATCCTCTATCCTATCCTATCCACTATCCTATCCTATCCTCTATCCTATCCTCTATCCTATCCTATCCTCTATCCTATCCTATCCTCTATCATATCCTATTATCTATCCTATCCTATCCTCTATCCTATACTATCCTGTATCCTATCCTATCCTCTATCCTATCCTATCCTCTATCCTATCCTATCCTCTATCATATCCTATTATCTATCCTATCCTATCCTCTATCCTATACTATCCTCTATCCTATCCTATCCTCTATCCTATCCTATCCTCTATCCTATCCTATCCTCTATCCTATCCTATCCTCTATGCTATAATATTCTCTATCCCATCCATTACTTTGTTCTATCCTCTATACTATCATCCATCCTATCCTATCCACTATCCTATCCTATCCTCTAACCAATCCTATCCTTTATCCTATCCTATCCTCTATCCTATCCTATCCTATCCTATCCTATCCTCTATCCTATCAAATCCTCTATCCTATCATATCCTCCATCCTATCCTATCCTCTATCCTATCCTATCTTCAATCCTATCCTATCCTCTATCCTATCACATCCTCTATCCTATCCTATCCTCTATCCTATCCTATCCTCTATCCTATCCTATCCTCAATCCTATCCTATCCTCTTTCCTATCCCATCCCCAATCCTATCCTCTATCCTATCCTTTCCTCTATCCTATCGTATCCTCTATCCTATAATATCCTCAATCCTATCCAATCCTCTATCCTATCCTCTGTCATATCCTCTATCCTATCCAATCCTCTATCCTATCCCATCCTCTATCCTATCGTATCCTCTATCCTGTCCCATCCTCTATCCTATCCCATCCTCTATCCTATCAAATCCTCTATCATATAATATCCTCTAGCCTATCCTATCCTCTATCCTATCCCACCGTTTGTCCTATCCTATCCTCTATCCTATCCTATCGCCTATCCTATAATATCCTCTATCCTATCCAATCCTCTATCCTATCCCATCCTCTATCCTATCAAATCCTCTATCCTATAATATCCTCTAGCCTATCATATCCTCTATCCTATCCTATCCTCTATCTTATCCTATCTTCAATCCTATCCTATCCTCTATCCTATCACATCCTCTTTCCTATCCTATCCTCTATCCTATCCTATCCTCTATCCTATCCTATCCTCAATCCTATCCTATCCTCTTTCCTATCCCATCCCCTATCCTATCCTCTATCCTATCCTTTCCTCTATCCTATCGTATCCTCTATCCTATAATATCCTCAATCCTATCCAATCCTCTATCCTATCCTCTGTCATATCCTCTATCCTATCCAATCCTCTATCCTATCCTATCCTCTATCCTATCGTATCCTCTATCCTGTCCCATCCTCTATCCTATCCCATCCTCTATCCTATCAAATCCTCTATCCTATAATATCCTCTAGCCTATCCTATCCTCTATCCTATCCCACCGTTTGTCCTTTCCTATCCTCTATCCTATCCTATCGCCTATCCTATAATATCCTCTATCCTATCCTATGCTCTATCCTATCCAATCCCCTATCCTATCTCAATCTTATCCTATTCTCTATCCTATAATATCCTCTATCCTATCCAATCCTCTATCCTATCCTATCCTCTATCCTATCCTATCCTCTTTCCTTTCCTATCCTCTATCATATTCTATCCTCTATCCTATCGTATCCTCTATCCTATCCTATGCTCTATCCTATCCAATCCCCTATCCTATCCTCAATCCTATCCTCTATCCTATCCTATCCTCTATCCTATCCTATGCTCTAGTGTATCCAATGGTCTATCCTATCCTATCCTCTATCCTGTATTCTATCCTATCCTCTATCCTATCCTATCCTCAATCCTATCCTATCCTCTATCCTATCCCATCCTCTATCCTATCCCATCCCCTATCATATCATCTATCCTATTCTATCCTCTATGCTATCCTCTCCTCTATCCTCTCCATTTAACTATCCTATCCTCTATCCTATTATATCCACTTTCCTATCCTATCCTCTATCCTATTCTATCCTCTATCCTATCCTATCCTCTATCCTATCCTATGCTCTATCCTATCCAATCCCCTATCCTATCCTCAATCCTATCCTATCCTCTATCCTATCCTATCCTCTATCCTATCCTATCCTCTATCCTATCCTATCCTATCCTCTATCCTATCCTATCCTCTATCCTATTATATCCACTTTCCTATCCTATCCTCTATCCTATTCTATCCTCTATCCTATCCTATCCTCTATCCTATCCTATGCTCTATCCTATCCAATCCCCTATCCTATCCTCAATCCTATCATCTATCCTATTCCTATCCTCTATCATATCCTATCCTCTTTCTTATCCTATCCTCTATCCTATTCTATCCTGTATACTATCCTATCCTCTATCCTATCCTATCCTCTATCCTATCCTATTATCTATCCTATCGTATCCTCTATCCTATCCTATCCTCTATCCTATCCTATCCTCTACTCTATAATATCCTCTATCCTATCTTATCCTCTATCCTATTCTATCCTCTATACTATCCTATCCTCTATCCTATCCTATCCTCTATCCTATCCTATCCTCTATCCTATCCTATGCTCTATCCTATCCAATCCCCTATCCTATCCTCAATCCTATCCTCTATCCTATCCTATGCTCTAGTCTATCCTATGGTCTATCCTATCCTATCCTCTATCCTATATTCTATCCTATCCTCTATCCTATCCTATCCTCAATCCTATCCTATCCTCTATCCTATCCCATCCCCTATCCATCCTATCCTCTATCCTATCGTCTATCCTATCCTCTATCCTATCCTCTATCCTATCCTATCCTCTATCATATCCTATCCTCTATCCTATCCTATCCTCTATCCTATCCTATCCTTTCCTCTATCCTATCCTATCCTCTATCCTATCCTATCCTCTATCCTATCCTATCCTCTATCCTATCCTATCCTCTATCCTATCCTATCCTCTATCCTATCCTATCCTCTATCCTATCCTATCCTCTATCCTATCCTATCCTCTATCCTATCCTATCCTCTATCCTATCCTATCCTCTATCCTATCCTATCCTCTATCCTATCCTATCCTCTATCCTATCCTATCCTCTATCCTATCCTATCCTCTATCCTATCCTGTCCTCTATCCTATCGTCTATCCTATCCTCTATACCTATCCTCTATCCTATCCTATCCTCTATCATATCCTATCCTCTATCCTATCCTCTATCCTATCCTATCCTATCCTCTATCCTATCCTATTATCTATCCTATCCTATCCTCTATCCTATACTATCCTCTATCCTATCCTATCCTCTATCCTATACTATCCTCTATCCTATCCTATCCTCTATGCTATAATATTCTCTATCCCATCCATTACTTTGTTCTATCCTCTATACTATCATCCATCCTATCCTATCCACTATCCTATCCTATCCTCTAACCAATCCTATCCTTTATCCTATCCTATCCTCTATCCTATCCTATTCCGTATCCTATCCTATCCTCTATCCTATCCTATCCTTTATCCTATCCTATCCTCAATCCTATCCTATCCTCTATCCTATCCTCTATCCTATCCTATCCTCTATCCTATCCTATCCTCTATCCTATCCAATACCCTATCCTATCCTCTATCCCATCCTATACTCAATCCTATCCTATACTGTATTATATCCTATCCTCTTTCGTATCCTCTATCATATCCTATCCTCTATCCTATCCTATCCTCTATCCTATCCTATCCTCTATCCTATCCTATCCTCTATCCTATCCGAACCTCTATCCTATCCTATCCACTATCCTATCCTATCCTCTATCCTATCCTCTATCCTTTCCTCTATCCTATCCTATCCTCTATCCTATCCTATCCTCTATCATATCCTATTATCTATCCTATCCTATCCTCTATCCTATACTATCCTGTATCCTATCCTATCCTCTATCCTATCCTATCGTCTATCCTATCCTATCCTCTATCCTATCCTATCCTCTATCATATCCTATTATCTATCCTATCCTATCCTCTATCCTATCCAATCCTCTATCCTATCCTCTACCCTATACTATCCTCTATCCTATCCTATCCTCTATCCTATCCTATCCTCTATCATATCCTATTATCTATCCTATCCTATCCTCTATCCTATCCAATCCTCTATCCTATCCTCTATCCTATACTATCCTCTATCCTATCCTATCCTCTATCCTATCCTATTATATATCCTATCCTATCCTCTATCCTATACTATCCTCTATCCTATCCTATCCTCTATCCTATCCTGTCCTCTATCCTATCCTATCCTCTATCCTACCCTATCCTCTATCCTATCCTATTCTGTATCCTATCCTCTATCCTATCCTATCCTCTATGCTATAATATTCCCTATCCCATCCATTACTTTGTTCTATCCTCTATACTATCATCCATCCTATCCTATCCACTATCCTATCCTATCCTCTAACCAATCCTATCCTTTATCCTATCCTATCCTCTATCCTATCCTATTCTGTATCCTATCCTATCCTCTATCCTATCCTATCGTCTATCCTATCCAATACCCTATCCTATCCTCTATCCCATCCTATACTCAATCCTATCCTATACTGTATTATATCCTATTATCTTTCCTATCCTCTATCATATCGTATCCTCTATCCTATCCTATCCTCTACCCTATAATATCCTCTATCCTATCCTATTCTCTATCCTATCCTCTCCTCTATCCTATCCTCTCCTCTATCCTATCCTATCCTCTATCCTATCCTATCCTCTATCCTATCCTATCCACTATCCTATCCTATCCTCTATCCTATCCTCTATCCTATCCTCTATCCTATCCTATCCTCTATCCTATCCTATCCTCTATCCTATCCTATTATCTATCCTATCCTATCCTCTATCCTATACTATGCTCTATCCTATCCTATCCTCTATCCTATACTATCCTCTATCCTATCCTATCCTCTATCCTATCCTATCCTCTATCATATCCTATTATCTATCCTATCCTATCCTCTATCCTATCCAATCCTCTATCCTATCCTCTATCCTATACTATCCTCTATCCTATCCTATCCTCTATCCTATCCTATTATATATCCTATCCTATCCTCTATCCTATACTATCCTCTATCCTATCCTATCCTCTATCCTATCCTGTCCTCTATCCTATCCTATCCTCTATCCTACCCTATCCTCTATCCTATCCTATTCTGTATCCTATCCTCTATCCTATCCTATCCTCTATGCTATAATATTCCCTATCCCATCCATTACTTTGTTCTATCCTCTATACTATCATCCATCCTATCCTATCCACTATCCTATCCTATCCTCTAACCAATCCTATCCTTTATCCTATCCTATCCTCTATCCTATCCTATTCTGTATCCTATCCTATCCTCTATCCTATCCTATCGTCTATCCTATCCAATACCCTATCCTATCCTCTATCCCATCCTATACTCAATCCTATCCTATACTGTATTATATCCTATTATCTTTCCTATCCTCTATCCTATCCTATCCTCTATCCTATCCTATGCTCTATCCTATCCAATCCCCTATCCTATCCTCAATCCTATCCTATCCTCTATCCTATCCTATCCTCTATCCTATCCTATCCTCTATCCTATCCTATCCTATCCTCTATCCTATCCTATCCTCTATCCTATTATATCCACTTTCCTATCCTATCCTCTATCCTATTCTATCCTCTATCCTATCCTATCCTCTATCCTATCCTATGCTCTATCCTATCCAATCCCCTATCCTATCCTCAATCCTATCATCTATCCTATCCTATCCTCTATCATATCCTATCCTCTTTCCTATCCTATCCTCTATCCTATTCTACCCTGTATACTATCCTATCCTCTATCCTATCCTATCCTCTATCCTATCCTATTATCTATCCTATCGTATCCTCTATCCTATCCTATCCTCTATCCTATCCTATCCTCTACTCTACAATATCCTCTATCCTATCTTATCCTCTATCCTATTCTATCCTCTATACTATCCTATCCTCTATCCTATCCTATCCTCTATCCTATCCTATCCTCTATCCTATCCTATGCTCTATCCTATCCAATCCCCTATCCTATCCTCAATCCTATCCTCTATCCTATCCTATGCTCTAGTCTATCCTATGGTCTATCCTATCCTATCCTCTATCCTATATTCTATCCTATCCTCTATCCTATCCTATCCTCAATCCTATCCTATCCTCTATCCTATCCCATCCCCTATCCTATCCTCTATCCTATTCTATCCTCTATGCTATCCTCTCCTCTATCCTCTCCATTTAACTACCCTCTCCTCTATCCTATCCTTTCCTCTATCCTATCCTATCCTCTATCCTATTATATCCACTTTCCTATCCTATCCTCTATCCTATTCTATCCTGTATACTATCCTATCCTCTATCCTATCATATCCTCTATCCTATCCTATTATCTATCCTATCGTATCCTCTATCCTATACTATCCTCTATCCTATCCTATACTCTATCCTATCCTATCCACTATCCTATCCTATCCTCTATCCTATCCTATCCTCTATCCTATCCTATAATCTATCCTATCCTATCCTCTATCCTATCCTATCCTCTATCCTATCCTATCCTCTATCCTATCCTATCCTCTATCCTATCGTCTATCCTATCCTCTATCCTATCCTCTATCCTATCCTATCCTCTATCATATCCTATCCTCTATCCTATCCTCTATCCTATCCTATCCTATCCTCTATCCTATCCTATTATCTATCCTATCCTATCCTCTATCCTATACTATCCTCTATCCTATCCTATCCTCTATCCTATACTATCCTCTATCCTATCCTATCCTCTATGCTATAATATTCTCTATCCCATCCATTACTTTGTTCTATCCTCTATACTATCATCCATCCTATCCTATCCACTATCCTATCCTATCCTGTAACCAATCCTATCCTTTATCCTATCCTATCCTCTATCCTATCCTATTCTGTATCCTATCCTATCCTCTCTCCTATCCTATCCTTTATCCTATCCTATCCTCTATCCTATCCTCTATCCTATCCTATCCTCTATCCTATCCAATACCCTATCCTATCCTCTATCCAATCCTATACTCAATCCTATCCTATACTGTATTATATCCTATCCTCTTTCCTATCCTCTATCATATCCTATCCTCTATCCTATTCTATCCTCTATCCATCCTATCCTCTATCCTATCCTATCCTCTATCCTATCCTATCCTCTATCCTATCCTATCCACTATCACATCCTATCCTCTATCCTATCCTCTATCCTATCCTATCCTCTATCCTATCCTCTATCCTATCCTATCCTCTATCCTATCCTATTATCTATCCTATCCTATCCTCTATCCTATACTATCCTCAATCCTATCCTATCCTCTATCCTATCCTATCCTCTATCCTATCCTATCCTCTATCCTATCCTATATTCTCTACCCTATAATATCCTCTATCCTATCGTATCCTCTATCCTATAATATCCTCAATCCTATCCAATCCTCTATCCTATCCTCTGTCATATCCTCTATCCTATCCAATCCTCTATCCTATCCTATCCTCTATCCTATCCTATCCTCTATCCTATCCTATCCTCTATCCTATCCTATCCACTATCCTATCCTATCCTCTATCCTATCCTCTATCCTATCCTCTATCCTATCCTATCCTCTATCCTATCCTATCCTCTATCCTATCCTATTATCTATCCTATCCTATCCTCTATCCTATACTATGCTCTATCCTATCCTATCCTCTATCCTATACTATCCTCTATCCTATCCTATCCTCTATCCTATCCTATCCTCTATCATATCCTATTATCTATCCTATCCTATCCTCTATCCTATCCAATCCTCTATCCTATCCTCTATCCTATACTATCCTCTATCCTATCCTATCCTCTATCCTATCCTATTATATATCCTATCCTATCCTCTATCCTATACTATCCTCTATCCTATCCTATCCTCTATCCTATCCTGTCCTCTATCCTATCCTATCCTCTATCCTACCCTATCCTCTATCCTATCCTATTCTGTATCCTATCCTCTATCCTATCCTATCCTCTATGCTATAATATTCCCTATCCCATCCATTACTTTGTTCTATCCTCTATACTATCATCCATCCTATCCTATCCACTATCCTATCCTATCCTCTAACCAATCCTATCCTTTATCCTATCCTATCCTCTATCCTATCCTATTCTGTATCCTATCCTATCCTCTATCCTATCCTATCGTCTATCCTATCCAATACCCTATCCTATCCTCTATCCCATCCTATACTCAATCCTATCCTATACTGTATTATATCCTATTATCTTTCCTATCCTCTATCCTATCCTATCCTCTATCCTATCCTATGCTCTATCCTATCCAATCCCCTATCCTATCCTCAATCCTATCCTATCCTCTATCCTATCCTATCCTCTATCCTATCCTATCCTCTATCCTATCCTATCCTATCCTCTATCCTATCCTATCCTCTATCCTATTATATCCACTTTCCTATCCTATCCTCTATCCTATTCTATCCTCTATCCTATCCTATCCTCTATCCTATCCTATGCTCTATCCTATCCAATCCCCTATCCTATCCTCAATCCTATCATCTATCCTATCCTATCCTCTATCATATCCTATCCTCTTTCCTATCCTATCCTCTATCCTATTCTACCCTGTATACTATCCTATCCTCTATCCTATCCTATCCTCTATCCTATCCTATTATCTATCCTATCGTATCCTCTATCCTATCCTATCCTCTATCCTATCCTATCCTCTACTCTACAATATCCTCTATCCTATCTTATCCTCTATCCTATTCTATCCTCTATACTATCCTATCCTCTATCCTATCCTATCCTCTATCCTATCCTATCCTCTATCCTATCCTATGCTCTATCCTATCCAATCCCCTATCCTATCCTCAATCCTATCCTCTATCCTATCCTATGCTCTAGTCTATCCTATGGTCTATCCTATCCTATCCTCTATCCTATATTCTATCCTATCCTCTATCCTATCCTATCCTCAATCCTATCCTATCCTCTATCCTATCCCATCCCCTATCCTATCCTCTATCCTATTCTATCCTCTATGCTATCCTCTCCTCTATCCTCTCCATTTAACTACCCTCTCCTCTATCCTATCCTTTCCTCTATCCTATCCTATCCTCTATCCTATTATATCCACTTTCCTATCCTATCCTCTATCCTATTCTATCCTGTATACTATCCTATCCTCTATCCTATCATATCCTCTATCCTATCCTATTATCTATCCTATCGTATCCTCTATCCTATACTATCCTCTATCCTATCCTATACTCTATCCTATCCTATCCACTATCCTATCCTATCCTCTATCCTATCCTATCCTCTATCCTATCCTATAATCTATCCTATCCTATCCTCTATCCTATCCTATCCTCTATCCTATCCTATCCTCTATCCTATCCTATCCTCTATCCTATCGTCTATCCTATCCTCTATCCTATCCTCTATCCTATCCTATCCTCTATCATATCCTATCCTCTATCCTATCCTCTATCCTATCCTATCCTATCCTCTATCCTATCCTATTATCTATCCTATCCTATCCTCTATCCTATACTATCCTCTATCCTATCCTATCCTCTATCCTATACTATCCTCTATCCTATCCTATCCTCTATGCTATAATATTCTCTATCCCATCCATTACTTTGTTCTATCCTCTATACTATCATCCATCCTATCCTATCCACTATCCTATCCTATCCTCTAACCAATCCTATCCTTTATCCTATCCTATCCTCTATCCTATCCTATTCTGTATCCTATCCTATCCTCTCTCCTATCCTATCCTTTATCCTATCCTATCCTCTATCCTATCCTCTATCCTATCCTATCCTCTATCCTATCCAATACCCTATCCTATCCTCTATCCAATCCTATACTCAATCCTATCCTATACTGTATTATATCCTATCCTCTTTCCTATCCTCTATCATATCCTATCCTCTATCCTATTCTATCCTCTATCCATCCTATCCTCTATCCTATCCTATCCTCTATCCTATCCTATCCTCTATCCTATCCTATCCACTATCACATCCTATCCTCTATCCTATCCTCTATCCTATCCTATCCTCTATCCTATCCTCTATCCTATCCTATCCTCTATCCTATCCTATTATCTATCCTATCCTATCCTCTATCCTATACTATCCTCAATCCTATCCTATCCTCTATCCTATCCTATCCTCTATCCTATCCTATCCTCTATCCTATCCTATATTCTCTACCCTATAATATCCTCTATCCTATCGTATCCTCTATCCTATAATATCCTCAATCCTATCCAATCCTCTATCCTATCCTCTGTCATATCCTCTATCCTATCCAATCCTCTATCCTATCCTATCCTCTATCCTATCGTATCCTCTATCCTGTCCCATCCTCTATCCTATCCCATCCTCTATCCTATCAAATCCTCTATCCTATAATATCCTCTAGCCTATCCTATCCTCTATCCTATCCCACCGTTTGTCCTATCCTATCCTCTATCCTATCCTATCGCCTATCCTATAATATCCTCTATCCTATCCTATGCTCTATCCTATCCAATCCCCTATCCTATCTCAATCTTATCCTATCCTCTATCCTATAATATCCTCTATCCTATATTCTATCCTATCCTCTATCCTATCCTATGCTCTATCCTATCCAATCCCCTATCCTATCCTCAATCCTATCCTCTATCCTATCCTATCCTCTATCCTATCCTATGCTCTAGTCTATCCTATGGTCTATCCTATCCTATCCTCTATCCTATATTATATCCTATCCTCTATCCTATCCTATCCTCAATCCTATCCTATCCTCTATCCTATCCCATCCCCTATCCTATCCTCTATCCTATCCTATCCTCTATCCTATCCTTTCCTCTATCCTATCCCATCCTCTATCCTATCCCATCCCCTATCATATCATCTATTCTATTCTATCCTCTATGCTATCCTCTCCTCTATCCTCTCCATTTAACTATCCTATCCTCTATCCTATCCTTTCCTCTATCCTATCCTATCCTCTATCCTATTATATCCACTTTCCTATCCTATCCTCTATCCTATTCTATCCTGTATACTATCCTATCCTCTATCCTATCATATCCTCTATCCTATCCTATTATCTATCCTACCGTATCCTCTATCCTATACTATCCTCTATCCTATCCTATCCTCTATCCTATCCTATCCTCTACTCTATAATATCCTCTATCCTATCCTATCCTCTATCCTATTCTATCCTCTATACTATCCTATCCTCTATCCTATCCTATCCTCTATCCTATCCTATCCTCTATCCTATCCTATCCTCTATCCTATCCTATCCTGTATCCTATCCTATCCTCTATCCTATCCTATCCTCTATCCTATCCTATCCACTATCCTATCCAATCCTCTATCCTATCCTCTATCCTATCCTATCCTCTATCCTATCCTATCCTCTATCCTATCCTATATTCTCTACCCTATAATATCCTCTATCCTATCCTATCCTCTATCCTATCCTTTCCTCTATCCTATCGTATCCTCTATCCAATAATATCCTCAATCCTATCCAATCCTCTATCGTATCCTCTGTCATAACCTCTATCCTATCCAATCCTCTATCCTATCCAATCCTCTATCCTATCGTATCCTCTATCCTGTCCCATCCTCTATCCTATCCCATCCTCTATCCTATCAAATCCTCTATCCTATAATATCCTCTAGCCTATCATATCCTCTATCCTATCCTATCCTCTATCTTATCCTATCTTCAATCCTATCCTATCCTCTATCCTATCACATCCTCTTTCCTATCCTATCCTCTATCCTATCCTATCCTCTATCCTATCCTATCCTCAATCCTATCCTATCCTCTTTCCTATCCCATCCCCTATCCTATCCTCTATCCTATCCTTTCCTCTATCCTATCGTATCCTCTATCCTATAATATCCTCAATCCTATCCAATCCTCTATCCTATCCTCTGTCATATCCTCTATCCTATCCAATCCTCTATCCTATCCTATCCTCTATCCTATCGTATCCTCTATCCTGTCCCATCCTCTATCCTATCCCATCCTCTATCCTATCAAATCCTCTATCCTATAATATCCTCTAGCCTATCCTATCCTCTATCCTATCCCACCGTTTGTCCTATCCTATCCTCTATCCTATCCTATCGCCTATCCTATAATATCCTCTATCCTATCCTATGCTCTATCCTATCCAATCCCCTATCCTATCTCAATCTTATCCTATTCTCTATCCTATAATATCCTCTATCCTATCCAATCCTCTATCCTATCCCATCCTCTATCCTATCAAATCCTCTATCCTATAATATCCTCTAGCCTATCATATCCTCTATCCTATCCTATCCTCTATCTTATCCTATCTTCAATCCTATCCTATCCTCTATCCTATCACATCCTCTTTCCTATCCTATCCTCTATCCTATCCTATCCTCTATCCTATCCTATCCTCAATCCTATCCTATCCTCTTTCCTATCCCATCCCCTATCCTATCCTCTATCCTATCCTTTCCTCTATCCTATCGTATCCTCTATCCTATAATATCCTCAATCCTATCCAATCCTCTATCCTATCCTCTGTCATATCCTCTATCCTATCAAATCCTCTATCCTATAATATCCTCTAGCCTATCCTATCCTCTATCCTATCCCACCGTTTGTCCTTTCCTATCCTCTATCCTATTATATCGCCTATCCTATAATATCCTCTATCCTATCCTATGCTCTATCCTATCCAATCCCCTATCCTATCTCAATCTTATCCTATTCTCTATCCTATAATATCCTCTATCCTATCCAATCCTCTATCCTATCCTATCCTCTATCCTATCCTATCCTCTTTCCTTTCCTATCCTCTATCATATTCTATCCTCTATCCTATCGTATCCTCTATCCTATCCTATGCTCTATCCTATCCAATCCCATATCCTATCCTCAATCCTATCCTCTATCCTATCCTATCCTCTATCCTATCCTATGCTCTAGTGTATCCAATGGTCTATCCTATCCTATCCTCTATCCTGTATTCTATCCTATCCTCTATCCTATCCTATCCTCAATCCTATCCTATCCTCTATCCTATCCCATCCACTATCCTATCCCATCCCCTATCATATCATCTATCCTATTCTATCCTCTATGCTATCCTCTCCTCTATCCTCTCCATTTAACTATCCTATCCTCTATCCTATCCTATCCTCTATCCTATTATATCCACTTTCCTATCCTATCCTCTATCCTATTCTATCCTCTATCCTATCCTATCCTCTATCCTATCCTATGCTCTATCCTATCCAATCCCCTATCCTATCCTCAATCCTATCCTATCCTCTATCCTATCCTATCCTCTATCCTATCCTATCCTCTATCCTATCCTATCCTATCCTCTATCCTATCCTATCCTCTATCCTATTATATCCACTTTCCTATCCTATCCTCTATCCTATTCTATCCTCTATCCTATCCTATCCTCTATCCTATCCTATGCTCTATCCTATCCAATCCCCTATCCTATCCTCAATCCTATCATCTATCCTATCCTATCCTCTATCATATCCTATCCTCTTTCCTATCCTATCCTCTATCCTATTCTATCCTCTATACTATCCTATCCTCTATCCTATCCTATCCTCTATCCTATCCTATCCTCTATCCTATCCTATGCTCTATCCTATCCAATCCCCTATCCTATCCTCAATCCTATCCTCTATCCTATCCTATGCTCTAGTCTATCCTATGGTCTATCCTATCCTATCCTCTATCCTATATTCTATCCTATCCTCTATCCTATCCTATCCTCAATCCTATCCTATCCTCTATCCTATCCCATCCCCTATCCTATCCTATCCTCTATCCTATCGTCTATCCTATCCTCTATCCTATCCTCTATCCTATCCTATCCTCTATCATATCCTATCCTCTATCCTATCCTATCCTCTATCCTATCCTATCCTCTATCCTATCCTATCCTTTCCTCTATCCTATCCTATCCTCTATCCTATCCTATCCTCTATCCTATCCTATCCTCTATCCTATCCTATCCTCTATCCTATCCTATCCTCTATCCTATCCTATCCTCTATCCTATCCTATCCTCTATCCTATCCTATCCTCTATCCTATCCTATCCTCTATCCTATCCTATCCTCTATCCTATCGTCTATCCTATCCTCTATCCTATCCTCTATCCTATCCTATCCTCTATCATATCCTATCCTCTATCCTATCCTCTATCCTATCCTATCCTATCCTCTATCCTATCCTATTATCTATCCTATCCTATCCTCTATCCTATACTATCCTCTATCCTATCCTATCCTCTATCCTATACTATCCTCTATCCTATCCTATCCTCTATGCTATAATATTCTCTATCCCATCCATTACTTTGTTCTATCCTCTATACTATCATCCATCCTATCCTATCCACTATCCTATCCTATCCTCTAACCAATCCTATCCTTTATCCTATCCTATCCTCTATCCTATCCTATTCTGTATCCTATCCTATCCTCTATCCTATCCTATCCTTTATCCTATCCTATCCTCAATCCTATCCTATCCTCTATCCTATCCTCTATCCTATCCTATCCTCTATCCTATCCTATCCTCTATCCTATCCAATACCCTATCCTATCCTCTATCCCATCCTATACTCAATCCTATCCTATACTGTATTATATCCTATCCTCTTTCGTATCCTCTATCATATCCTATCCTCTATCCTATCCTATCCTCTATCCTATCCTATCCTCTATCCTATCCTATCCTCTATCCTATCCTATCCACTATCCTATCCTATCCTCTATCCTATCCTCTATCCTATCCTCTATCCTATCCTCTATCCTATCCTATCCTCTATCCTATCCTATCCTCTATCATATCCTATTATCTATCCTATCCTATCCTCTATCCTATACTATCCTGTATCCTATCCTATCCTCTATCCTATCCTATCCTCTATCCTATCCTATCCTCTATCCTATCCTATCCTCTATCATATCCTATTATCTATCCTATCCTATCCTCTATCCTATCCAATCCTCTATCCTATCCTCTACCCTATACTATCCTCTATCCTATCCTATCCTCTATCCTATCCTATCCTCTATCATATCCTATTATCTATCCTATCCTATCCTCTATCCTATCCAATCCTCTATCCTATCCTCTATCCTATACTATCCTCTATCCTATCCTATCCTCTATCCTATCCTATTATATATCCTATCCTATCCTCTATCCTATACTATCCTCTATCCTATCCTATCCTCTATCCTATCCTGTCCTCTATCCTATCCTATCCTCTATCCTACCCTATCCTCTATCCTATCCTATTCTGTATGCTATCCTCTATCCTATCCTATCCTCTATGCTATAATATTCCCTATCCCATCCATTACTTTGTTCTATCCTCTATACTATCATCCATCCTATCCTATCCACTATCCTATCCTATCCTCTAACCAATCCTATCCTTTATCCTATCCTATCCTCTATCCTATCCTATTCTGTATCCTATCCTATCCTCTATCCTATCCTATCGTCTATCCTATCCAATACCCTATCCTATCCTCTATCCCATCCTATACTCAATCCTATCCTATACTGTATTATATCCTATTATCTTTCCTATCCTCTATCATATCGTATCCTCTATCCTATCCTATCCTCTACCCTATAATATCCTCTATCCTATCCTATTCTCTATCCTATGCTCTCCTCTATCCTATCCTCTCCTCTATCCTATCCTATCCTCTATCCTATCCTATCCTCTATCCTATCCTATCCACTATCCTATCCTATCCTCTATCCTATCCTCTATCCTATCCTATCCTCTATCCTATCCTATCCTCTATCCTATCCTATTATCTATCCTATCCTATCCTCTATCCTATACTATGCTCTATCCTATCCTATCCTCTATCCTATACTATCCTCTATCCTATCCTATCCTCTATCCTATCCTATCCTCTATCCTATCCTTTCCTCTATCCTATCCTATCCTCTATCCTATCCAATACCCTATCCTATCCTCTATCCCATCCTATAGTCAATCCTATCCTATACTGTATTATATCCTATCCTCTTTCCTATCCTCTATCATATCCTATCCTCTATCCTATCCTATCCTCTATCCTATCCTATCCTCTATCCTATCCTATCCTCTATCCTATCCTATCCACTATCCTATCCTATCCTCTATCCTATCCTCTATCCTATCCTCTATCCTATCCTCTATCCTATCCTATCCTCTATCCTATCCTATCCTCTATCATATCCTATTATCTATCCTATCCTCTATCCTATACTATCCTGTATCCTATCCTATCCTCTATCCTATCATATCCTCTATCCTATCCTATCCTCTATCATATCCTATTATCTATCCTATCCTATCCTCTATCCTATACTATCATCCATCCTATCCTATCCACTATCCTATCCTATCCTCTAATCAATCCTATCCTTTATCCTATCCTATCCTCTATCCTATCCTATCCTATCCTATCCTATCCTCTATCCTATCAAATCCTCTATCCTATAATATCCTCTAGCCTATCCTATCCTCTATCCTATCCTATCCTCTATCCTATCCTATCCTCTACTCTATAATATCCTCTATCCTATCCTATCCTCTATCCTATTCTATCCTCTATACTATCCTATCCTCTATCCTATCCTATCATCTATCCTATCCTATTATCTATCCTATCCTATCCTCTATCCTATCCTATCCTCTATCCTATCCTATCCTCTATCCTATCCTATCCTCTATCCTATCCTATCCTCTATCCTATCCTATCCTTTCCTCTATCCTATCCTATCCTCTATCCTATTCTATCCTCTATCCTATCCTATCCTCTATCCTATCCTATCCTCTATCCTATCCTATCCTCTATCCTATCCTATCCTCTATCCTATCCTATCCTCTATCCTATCCTATCCTCTATCCTATCCTATCCTCTATCCTATCCTATCCTCTATCCTATCGTCTATCCTATCCTCTATCCTATCCTCTATCCTATCCTATCCTCTATCATATCCTATCCTCTATCCTATCCTCTATCTCCTATCCTATCCTATCCCCTATCCTATCCTATCCTATCCTATATCTATCCTATCCTATCCTCTATCCTATACTATCCTCTATCCTATCCTATCCTCTATCCTATACTATCCTCTATCCTATCCTATCCTCTATGCTATAATATTCTCTATCCCATCCATTACTTTGTTCTATCCTCTATACTATCATCCATCCTATCCTATCCACTATCCTATCCTATCCTCTAACCAATCCTATCCTTTATCCTATCCTATCCTCTATCCTATCCTATTCTGTATCCTATCCTATCCTCTATCCTATCCTATCCTTTATCCTATCCTATCCTCAATCCTATCCTATCCTCTATCCTATCCTCTATCCTATCCTATCCTCTATCCTATCCTATCCTCTATCCTACCCTATGCTCTAGTGTATCCAATGGTCTATCCTATCCTATCCTCTATCCTATATTCTATCCTATCCTCTATCCTATCCTATCCTCAATCCTATCCTATCCCTATCCTATCCCTATCCTATCCCATCCTCTATCCTATCCCATCCCCTATCATATCATCTATCCTATTCTATCCTCTATGCTATCCTCTCCTCTATCCTCTCCATTTAACTATCCTATCCTCTATCCTATCCTATCCTCTATCCTATTATATCCACTTTCCTATCCTATCCTCTATCCTATTCTATCCTCTATCCTATCCTATCCTCTATCCTATCCTATGCTCTATCCTATCCAATCCCCTATCCTATCCTCAATCCTATCCTATCCTCTATCCTATCCTATCCTCTATCCTATCCTATCCTCTATCCTATCCTATCCTATCCTCTATCCTATCCTATCCTCTATCCTATTATATCCACTTTCCTATCCTATCCTCTATCCTATTCTATCCTCTATCCTATCCTATCCTCTATCCTATCCTATGCTCTATCCTATCCAATCCCCTATCCTATCCTCAATCCTATCATCTATCCTATCCTATCCTCTATCATATCCTATCCTCTTTCCTATCCTATCCTCTATCCTATCCTATCCTCTATCCTATCCTATGCTCTATCCTATCCAATCCCCTATCCTATCCTCAATCCTATCCTATCCTCTATCCTATCCTATCCTCTATCCTATCCTATCCTCTATCCTATCCTATCCTATCCTCTATCCTATCCTATCCTCTATCCTATTATATCCACTTTCCTATCCTATCCTCTATCCTATTCTATCCTCTATCCTATCCTATCCTCTATCCTATCCTATGCTCTATCCTATCCAATCCCCTATCCTATCCTCAATCCTATCATCTATCCTATCCTATCCTCTATCATATCCTATCCTCTTTCCTATCCTATCCTCTATCCTATTCTATCCTGTATACTATCCTATCCTCTATCCTATCCTATCCTCTATCCTATCCTATTATCTATCCTATCGTATCCTCTATCCTATCCTATCCTCTATCCTATCCTATCCTCTACTCTATAATATCCTCTATCCTATCTTATCCTCTATCCTATTCTATCCTCTATACTATCCTATCCTCTATCCTATATTCTATCCTATCCTCTATCCTATCCTATCCTCAATCCTATCCTATCCTCTATCCTATCCCATCCCCTATCCTATCCTCTATCCTATCCTATCCTCTATCCTATCCTTTCCTCTATCCTATCCCATCCTCTATCCTATCCCATCCCCTATCATATCATCTATCCTATTCTATCCTCTATGCTATCCTCTCCTCTATCCTCTCCATTTAACTACCCTCTCATCTATCCTATCCTTTCCTCTATCCTATCCTATCCTCTATCCTATTATATCCACTTTCCTATCCTATCCTCTATCCTATTCTATCCTGTATACTATCCTATCCTCTATCCTATCATATCCTCTATCCTATCCTATTATCTATCCTATCGTATCCTCTATCCTATACTATCCTCTATCCTATCCTATCCTCTATCCTATCCTATCCACTATCCTATCCTATCCTCTACTCTATAATATCGTCTATCCTATCCTATCCTCTATCCTATTCTATCCTCTATACTATCCTATCCTCTATCCTATCCTCTATCATATCCAATCCTCTATCGTATCCTCTATCCTATCCTATCCTCTATCCTATCCTATCCTCTATCCTATCGTATCCTCTATCCTATCCTATCCTCTATCCTATCCTATCCTTTCCTCTATCCTATCCTATCCTCTATCCTATCCTATCCTCTATCCTATCCTATCCTCTATCCTATCCTATCCTCTATCCTATCCTATCCTCTATCCTATCCTATCCTCTATCCTATCCTATCCTCTATCCTATCCTATCCTCTATCCTATCCTATCCTCTATCCTATCCTATCCTCTATCCTATCCTATCCTCTATCCTATCCTATCCTCTATCCTATCCTATCCTCTATCCTATCCTATCCTCTATCCTATCCTATCCTCTATCCTATCGTCTATCCTATCCTCTATCCTATCCTCTATCCTATCCTATCCTCTATCATATCCTATCCTCTATCCTATCCTCTACCTATCCTATCCTATCCTCTATCCTATCCTATTATCTATCCTATCCTATCCTCTATCCTATACTATCCTCTATCCTATCCTATCCTCTATCCTATACTATCCTCTATCCTATCCTATCCTCTATGCTATAATATTCTCTATCCCATCCATTACTTTGTTCTATCCTCTATACTATCATCCATCCTATCCTATCCACTATCCTATCCTATCCTCTAACCAATCCTATCCTTTATCCTATCCTATCCTCTATCCTATCCTATTCTGTATCCTATCCTATCCTCTATCCTATCCTATCCTTTATCCTATCCTATCCTCAATCCTATCCTATCCTCTATCCTATCCTCTATCCTATCCTATCCTCTATCCTATCCTATCCTCTATCCTATCCAATACCCTATCCTATCCTCTATCCCATCCTATACTCAATCCTATCCTATACTGTATTATATCCTATCCTCTTTCCTATCCTCTATCATATCCTATCCTCTATCCTATCCTATCCTCTATCCTATCCTATCCTCTATCCTATCCTATCCTCTATCCTATCCTATCCACTATCCTATCCTATCCTCTATCCTATCCTCTATCCTATCCTATCCTCTATCCTATCCTATCCTCTATCATATCCTATTATCTATCCTATCCTATCCTCTATCCTATACTATCCTGTATCCTATCCTATCCTCTATCCTATCCTATCCTCTATCCTATCCTATCCTCTATCCTATCCTATCCTCTATCATATCCTATTATCTATCCTATCCTATCCTCTATCCTATCCAATCCTCTATCCTATCCTCTATCCTATACTATTCTCTATCCTATCCTATCCTCTATCCTATCCTATTATATATCCTATCCTATCCTCTATCCTATGCTATCCTCTATCCTATCCTATCCTCTATCCTATCCTGTCCTCTATCCTATCCTATCCTCTATCCTACCCTATCCTCTATCCTATCCTATTCTGTATCCTATCCTCTATCCTATCCTATCCTCTATGCTATAATATTCCCTATCCCATCCATTACTTTGTTCTATCCTCTATACTATCATCCATCCTATCCTATCCACTATCCTATCCTATCCTCTAACCAATCCTATCCTTTATCCTATCCTATCCTCTATCCTATCCTATTCTGTATCCTATCCTATCCTCTATCCTATCCTATCCTCTATCCTATCCTATTATCTACCCTATAATATCCTCTATCCTATCCTATTCTCTATCCTATCCTCTCCTCTATCCTATCCTATCCTCTATCCTATCCTATCCTCTATCCTATCCTATCCTCTATCCTATCCTATCCACTATCCTATCCTATCCTCTATCCTATCCTCTATCCTATCCTATCCTCTATCCTATCCTGTCCTCTATCCTATCCTATTATCTATCCTATCCTATCCTCTATCCTATACTATGCTCTATCCTATCCTATCCTCTATCCTATACTATCCTCTATCCTATCCTATCCTCTATCCTATCCTTTCCTCTATCCTATCCTATCCTCTATCCTATCCTATCCTCTATCCTATCCTATCCTCTATCCTATCCTATCCTCTATCCTATCCTATCCTCTATCCTATCCTATCCTCTATCCTATCCTATCCTCTATCCTATCCTATCCTCTATCCTATCCTATCCTCTATCCTATCCTATCCTCTATCCTATCCTATCCTCTATCCTATCCTATCCTCTATCCTATCCTATCCTCTATCCTATCCAATACCCTATCCTATCCTCTATCCCATCCTATACTCAATCCTATCCTATACTGTATTATATCCTATCCTCTTTCCTATCCTCTATCATATCCTATCCTCTATCCTATCCTATCCTCTATCCTATCCTATCCTCTATCCTATCCTATCCTCTATCCTATCCTATCCACTATCCTATCCTATCCTCTATCCTATCCTATCCTCTATCATATCCTATCATCTATCCTATCCTATCCTCTATCCTATACTATCCTGTATCCTATCCTATCATCTATCCTATCATATCCTCTATCCTATCCTATCCTCTATCCTATCCTATCCTCTATCATATCCTATTATCTATCCTATCCTATCCTCTATCCTATACTATTCTCTATCCTATCCTATCCTCTATCCTATCCTATCCTCTATCCTATCCTATCCTCTATCCTATCCTATCCTCTATGCTATAATATTCTCTATCCCATCCATTACTTTGTTCTATCCTCTATACTATCATCCATCCTATCCTATCCACTATCCTATCCTATCCTCTACCCTATAATATCCTCTATCCTATCCTATTCTCTATCCTATCCTCTCCTCTATCCTATCCTATCCTCTATCCTATCCTATCCTCTATCCTATCCTATCCTCTATCCTATCCTATCCTCTATCCTATCCTATCCTCAATCCTATCCTATAATCTATCCTATCCTATCCTCTATCCTATCCTATCCTCTATCCTATCCTATCCTCTATCCTATCCTATCCTCTATCCTGTCCTCTATCCTATCCTCTATCCTATCATCTATCCTATCCTATCCTCTATCCTATCCTATCGTCTATCCTATCCTATCCTCTATCCTATCCTATCCTCTATCCTATCCTATCCTCTATCCTATCCTATCCTCTATCCTATCCTATCCTCTATCCTATCCTATCCTCTATCCTATCCTATCCTCTATCCTATCCTTTCCTCTATCCTATCCTATCCTCTATCCTATCCTATCCTCTATCCTATCCTATCCTCTATCCTATCCTATCCTCTATCCTATCCTATCCTCTATCCTATCCTATCCTCAATCCTATCCTATCCTCTATCCTATCCTATCTTCTATCCTATCCTATCCTCTATCCTATCCTATCCTCTATCCTATCCTCTATCCTATCCTCTATCCTATCCTCTATCCTATCCTATCCTCTATCCTATCCTATCCTCTATCCTATCCTAACCTCTATCCTATCCCATCCTCTATCCTATCCTATCCTCTATCCTATCCTATCCTCTATCCTATCCTATCCTCTATCCTATCCAATACCCTATCCTATCCCCTATCCCATCCTATACTCAATCCTATCCTATACTGTATTATATCCTATCCTCTTTCCTATCCTCTATCATATCCTATCCTCTATCCTATCCTATCCTCTATCCTATCCTATCCTCTATCCTATCCTATCCTCTATCCTATCCTATCCACTATCCTATCCTATCCTCTATCCTATCCTCTATCCTATCCTATCCTCTATCCTATCCTATCCTCTATCATATCCTATTATCTATCCTATCCTATCCTCTATCCTATACTATCCTGTATCCTATCCTATCCTCTATCCTATCCTATCCTCTATCCTATCCTATCCTCTATCCTATCCTATCCTCTATCATATCCTATTATCTATCCTATCCTATCCTCTATCCTATACTATCCTCTATCCTATCCTATCCTCTATCCTATCCTATCCTCTATCCTATCCTATCCTCTATCCTATCCTATCCTCTATGCTATAATATTCTCTATCCCATCCATTACTTTGTTCTATCCTCTATACTATCATCCATCCTATCCTATCCACTATCCTATCCTATCCTCTAACCAATCCTATCCTTTATCCTATCCTATCCTCTATCCTATCCTATCCTATCCTATCCTATCCTCTATCCTATCAAATCCTCTATCCTATCATATCCTCCATCCTATCCTATCCTCTATCCTATCCTATCTTCAATCCTATCCTATCCTCTATCCTATCACATCCTCTATCCCATCCTATCCTCTATCCTATCCTATCCTCTATCCTATCCTATCCTCAATCCTATCCTATCCTCTTTCCTATCCCATCCCCAATCCTATCCTCTATCCTATCCTTTCCTCTATCCTATCGTATCCTCTATCCTATAATATCCTCAATCCTATCCAATCCTCTATCCTATCCTCTGTCATATCCTCTATCCTATCCAATCCTCTATCCTATCCCATCCTCTATCCTATCGTATCCTCTATCCTGTCCCATCCTCTATCCTATCCCATCCTCTATCCTATCAAATCCTCTATCATATAATATCCTCTAGCCTATCCTATCCTCTATCCTATCCCACCGTTTGTCCTATCCTATCCTCTATCCTATCCTATCGCGTATCCTATAATATCCTCTATCCTATCCTATGCTCTTTCCTATCCAATCCCCTATCCTATCTCAATCTTATCCTATCCTCTATCCTATAATATCCTCTATCCTATCCTATCCTTTATCCTATCCTATCCTCAATCCTATCCTATCCTCTATCCTATCCTCTATCCTATCCTATCCTCTATCCTATCCTATCCTCTATCCTATCCTATTATCTATCCTATCCTATCCTCTATCCTATACTATCCTCAATCCTATCCTATCCTCTATCCTATCCTATATTCTCTACCCTATAATATCCTCTATCCTATCCTATCCTCTATCCTATCCTCTCCCCTATCCTATCCTATCCTGTATCCTATCCTATCCTCTATCCTATCCTATCCTCTATCCTATCCTATCCACTATCCTATCCTATCCTCTATCCAATCCTATTATCTATCCTATATTATCCTCTATCCTATCATATCCTCTATCCTATCCTATCCTGTATGCCATCCTATCCTGTATCCCATCCTATCCTCTATGCTATAATATTCCCTATCCCATCCATTACTTTGTTCTATCCTCTATACTATCATCCATCCTATCCTATCCACTATCCTATCCTATCCTCTACCCTATAATATCCTCTATCCTATCCTATTCTCTATCCTATCCTCTCCTCTATCCTATCCTATCCTCTATCCTATCCTATCCTCTATCCTATCCTATCCTCTATCCTATCCTATCCTCTATCCTATCCAATACCCTATCCTATCCTCTATCCCATCCTATACTCAATCCTATCCTATACTGTATTATATCCTATCCTCTTTCCTATCCTCTATCATATCCTATCCTCTATCCTATCCTATCCTCTATCCTATCCTATCCTCTATCCTATCCTATCCTCTATCCTATCCTATCCACTATCCTATCCTATCCTCTATCCTATCCTCTATCCTATCCTATCCTCTATCCTATCCTATCCTCTATCCTATCCTATTATCTACCCTATCCTATCCTCTATCCTATACTATCCTCTATCCTGTCCTATCCTCTATCCTATCCTATATTCTCTACCCTATAATATCCTCTATCCTATCCTATCCTCTATCCTATCCTCTCCTCTATCCTATCCTATCCTGTATCCTATCCTATCCTCTATCCTATCCTATCCTCTATCCTATCCTATCCACTATCCTATCCTATCCTCTATCCTATCCTTTCCTCTATCCTATCCTATCCTCTATCCTATCCTATCCTCTACCCTATTCTATCCTCTTCTATCCTATCCTATCCTCTATCCTATCCTATCCTCTATCCTATCCTATCCTCTATCCTATCCTATCCTCTATCCTATCCTATCCTCTATCCTATCCTATCCTCTATCCTATCCTATCCTCTATCCTATCGTCTATCCTATCCTCTATCCTATCCTCTATCCTATCCTATCCTCTATCATATCCTATCCTCTATCCTATCCTCTATCCTATCCTATCCTATCCTCTATCCTATCCTATTATCTATCCTATCTTATCCTCTATCCTATACTATCCTCTATCCTATCCTATCCTCTATCCTATACTATCCTCTATCCTATCCTATCCTCTATGCTATAATATTCTCTATCCCATCCATTACTTTGTTCTATCCTCTATACTATCATCCATCCTATCCTATCCACTATCCTATCCTATCCTCTAACCAATCCTATCCTTTATCCTATCCTATCCTCTATCCTATCCTATTCTGTATCCTATCCTATCCTCTATCCTATCCTATCCTTTATCCTATCCTATCCTCAATCCTATCCTATCCTCTATCCTATCCTCTATCCTATCCTATCCTCTATCCTATCCTATCCTCTATCCTATCCAATACCCTATCCTATCCTCTATCCCATCCTATACTCAATCCTATCCTATACTGTATTATATCCTATCCTCTTTCCTATCCTCTATCATATCCTATCCTCTATCCTATCCTATCCTCTATCCTATCCTATCCTCTATCCTATCCTATCCTCTATCCTATCCTATCCACTATCCTATCCTATCCTCTATCCTATCCTCTATCCTATCCTCTATCCTATCCTATCCTCTATCCTATCCTATCCTCTATCATATCCTATTATCTATCCTATCCTATCCTCTATCCTATACTATCCTGTATCCTATCCTATCCTCTATCCTATCATATCCTCTATCCTATCCTATCCTCTATCCTATCCTATCCTCTATCATATCCTATTATCTATCCTATCCTATCCTCTATCCTATACTATCCTCTATCCTATCCTATCCTCTATCCTATCCTATCCTCTATCCTATCCTATCCTCTATCCTATCCTATCCTCTATGCTATAATATTCTCTATCCCATCCATTACTTTGTTCTATCCTCTATACTATCATCCATCCTATCCTATCCACTATCCTATCCTATCCTCTAATCAATCCTATCCTTTATAATATCCTATCCTCTATCCTATCCTATCCTATCCTATCCTATCCTCTATCCTATCAAATCCTCTATCCTATAATATCCTCTAGCCTATCCTATCCTCTATCCTATCCTATCCTCTATCCTATCCTATCCTCTACTCTATAATATCCTCTATCCTATCCTATCCTCTATCCTATTCTATCCTCTATACTATCCTATCCTCTATCCTATCCTATCATCTATCCTATCCTATTATCTATCCTATCCTATCCTCTATCCTATCCTATCCTCTATCCTATCCTATCCTCTATCCTATCCTATCCTCTATCCTATCCTATCCTCTATCCTATCCTATCCTCTATCATATCCTATTATCTATCCTATCCTATCCTCTATCCTATACTATCCTCTATCCTATCCTATCCTCTATCCTATCCTATCCTCTATCCTATCCTATCCTCTATCCTATCCTATCCTCTATGCTATAATATTCTCTATCCCATCCATTACTTTGTTCTATCCTCTATACTATCATCCATCCTATCCTATCCACTATCCTATCCTATCCTCTAACCAATCCTATCCTTTATCCTATCCTATCCTCTATCCTATCCTATCCTATCCTATCCTATCCTCAATCCTATCCTATCCTCTATCCTATCACATCCTCTATCCTATCCTATCCTCTATCCTATCCTATCCTCTATCCTATCCTATCCTCAATCCTATCCTATCCTCTTTCCTATCCCATCCCCAATCCTATCCTCTATCCTATCCTTTCCTCTATCCTATCGTATCCTCTATCCTATCATATCCTCAATCCTATCCAATCCTCTATCCTATCCTCTGTCATATCCTCTATCCTATCCAATCCTCTATCCTATCCCATCCTCTATCCTATCGTATCCTCTATCCTGTCCCATCCTCTATCCTATCCCATCCTCTATCCTATCAAATCCTCTATCATATAATATCCTCTAGCCTATCCTATCCTCTATCCTATCCCACCGTTTGTCCTATCCTATCCTCTATCCTATCCTATCGCGTATCCTATAATATCCTCTATCCTATCCTATGCTCTTTCCTATCCAATCCCCTATCCTATCTCAATCTTATCCTATCCTCTATCCTATAATATCCTCTATCCTATCCTATCCTTTATCCTATCCTATCCTCAATCCTATCCTATCCTCTATCCTATCCTCTATCCTATCCTATCCTCTATCCTATCCTATCCTCTATCCTATCCTATTATCTATCCTATCCTATCCTCTATCCTATACTATCCTCAATCCTATCCTATCCTCTATCCTATCCTATATTCTCTACCCTATAATATCCTCTATCCTATCCTATCCTCTATCCTATCCTCTCCTCTATCCTATCCTATCCTGTATCCTATCCTATCCTCTATCCTATCCTATCCTCTATCCTATCCTATCCACTATCCTATCCTATCCTCTATCCAATCCTATTATCTATCCTATATTATCCTCTATCCTATCATATCCTCTATCCTATCCTATCCTGTATGCCATCCTATCCTGTATCCCATCCTATCCTCTATGCTATAATATTCCCTATCCCATCCATTACTTTGTTCTATCCTCTATACTATCATCCATCCTATCCTATCCACTATCCTATCCTATCCTCTACCCTATAATATCCTCTATCCTATCCTATTCTCTATCCTATCCTCTCCTCTATCCTATCCTATCCTCTATCCTATCCTATCCTCTATCCTATCCTATCCTCTATCCTATCCTATCCTCTATCCTATCCTATCCTCTATCCTATCCTATCCTCAATCCTATCCTATAATCTATCCTATCCTATCCTCTATCCTATCCTATCCTCTATCCTATCCTATCCTCTATCCTATCCTCTATCCTATCCTCTATCCTATCCTCTATCCTATCCTATCCTCTATCCTATCCTATCCTCTATCCTATCCTATCCTCTATCCTATCCTATCCTCTATCCTATCCTATCCTCTATCCTATCCTATCCTCTATCCTATCCTATCCTCTATCCTATCCTATCCTCTATCCTATCCTATCCTCTATCCTATCCTATCCTCTATCCTATCCAATACCCTATCCTATCCTCTATCCCACTCTATACTCAATCCTATCCTATACTGTATTATATCCTATCCTCTTTCCTATCCTCTATCATATCCTATCCTCTATCCTATCCTATCCTCTATCCTATCCTATCCTCTATCCTATCCTATCCTCTATCCTATCCTATCCACTATCCTATCCTATCCTCTATCCTATCCTCTATCCTATCCTATCCTCTATCCTATCCTATCCTCTATCCTATCCTCTATCCTATCCTCTATCCTATCCTCTATCCTATACTATCCTCTATCCTATCCTATCCTCTATCCTATCCTATATTCTCTACCCTATAATATCCTCTATCCTATCCTATCCTCTATCCTATCCTCTCCTCTATCCTATCCTATCCTGTATCCTATCCTATCCTCTATCCTATCCTATCCTCTATCCTATCCTATCCACTATCCTATCCTATCCTCTATCCTATCCTTTCCTCTATCCTATCCTATCCTCTATCCTATCCTATCCTCTATCCTATCCTATCCTCTATCCTATCCTATCCTCTATCCCATCCTATCCTCTATGCTATAATATTCCCTATCCCATCCATTACTTTGTTCTATCCTCTATACTATCATCCATCCTATCCTATCCACTATCCTATCCTATCCTCTACCCTATAATATCCTCTATCCTATCCTATTCTCTATCCTATCCTCTCCTCTATCCTATCCTATCCTCTATCCTATCCTATCCTCTATCCTAT
>NW_027489307.1:0-56474 GCF_050948215.1 Halictus rubicundus | reverse complement strand
TAGACGATTTTCGACGTGATATCACTGTAATGTAGACGGTTTCTAACAATATATATCATCACACCAAACTCGCTACAATTATTATTTACCGAGTTATTAGCAAATAATGGACGGATGTGCTACTTCGTCGGACGTTGGACGAAAATTTTTCTAAGTCCCACCGCCAAGAGGAAACTTTTTCCGTATCGGTCCTAGACGATTTTCGAAGTGATATCACTGTAATATAGGGGGTTTCTAACAATATATATCATAACACCAAACTCGCTACTACTATTATTTACCGAGTTATTAGCAAATAATGGACGGATGTACTACTCCGTCGACAAAACTCTGGAAATTTTTCTAAGTCCCACCGCTAAGAGGAAACTTTTTCCGTATCGGTCCTAGACGATTTTCGACGTGATATCACTGTAATGTAGACGGTTTCTAACAATATATATAATCACACCAAACTCGCTACTACTATTATTTACCGAGTTATTAGCAAATAATGGACGGATGTGCTACTTCGTCGGACGTTGGACGAAAATTTTTCTAACTCCCACCGCTAAGAGGAAACTTTTTCCGTATCGGTCCTAGACGATTTTCGAAGTGATATCACTGTAATATAGGGGGTTTCTAACAATATATATCATAACACCAAACTCGCTACTACTATTATTTACCGAGTTATTAGCAAATAATGGACGGATGTACTACTCCGTCGGACGTTGGACGAAAATTTTTCTAAGTCCCACCGCCAAGAGGAAACTTTTTCCGTATCGGTCCTAGACGATTTTCGACGTGATATCACTGTAATGTAGACGGTTTCTAACAATATATATCATCACACCAAACTCGCTACAATTATTATTTACCGAGTTATTAGCAAATAATGGACGGATGTGCTACTTCGTCGGACGTTGGACGAAAATTTTTCTAACTCAAACCGCTAAGAGGAAACTTTTTCCGTATCGGTCCTAGACTATTTTCGACGTGATATCACTGTAATGTAGACGGTTTCTAACAATATATATCATAACACCAAACTCGCTACTACTATTATTTACCGAGTTATTAGCAAATAATGGACGGATGTACTACTCCGTCGACAAAACTCTGGAAATTTTTCTAAGTCCCACCGCCAAGAGGAAACTTTTTCCGTATCGGTCCTAGACGATTTTCGACGTGATATCACTGTAATGTAGACGGTTTCTAACAATATATATCATAACACCAAACTCGCTACTACTATTATTTACCGAGTTATTAGCAAATAATGGACGGATGTGCTACTTCGTCGGACGTTGGACGAAAATTTTTCTAACTCAAACCGCTAAGAGGAAACTTTTTCCGTATCGGTCCTAGACTATTTTCGACGTGATATCACTGTAATGTAGACGGTTTCTAACAATATATATCATAACACCAAACTCGCTACTACTATTATTTACCGAGTTATTAGCAAATAATGGACGGATGTACTACTCCGTCGACAAAACTCTGGAAATTTTTCTAAGTCCCACCGCCAAGAGGAAACTTTTTCCGTATCGGTCCTAGACGATTTTCGACGTGATATCACTGTAATGTAGACGGTTTCTAACAATATATATCATAACACCAAACTCGCTACTACTATTATTTACCGAGTTATTAGCAAATAATGGACGGATGTACTACTCCGTCGACAAAACTCTGGGAATTTTTCTAAGTCCCACCGCTAAGAGGAAACTTTTTCCGTATCGGTCCTAGACGATTTTCGACGTGATATCACTGTAATATAGACGGTTTCTAACAACATATATCATAACACCAAACTCGCTACTACTATTATTTACCGAGTTATTAGCAAATAATGGACGGATGTGCTACTTCGTCGGACGTTGGACGAAAATTTTTGTAACTCCCACCGCTAAGAGGAAACTTTTTCCGTATCGGTTCCTAGACGATTTTCGACGTGATATCACTGTAAAATAGGGGGTTTCTAACAATATACATCATAACACCAAACTCGCTACTACTATTATTTACCGAGTTATTAGCAAATAATGGACGGATGTACTACTCCGTCGACAAAACTCTGGGAATTTTTCTAAGTCCCACCGCTAAGAGGAAACTTTTTCCGTATCGGTCCTAGACTATTTTCGACGTGATATCACTGTAATGTAGACGGTTTCTAACAATATATATCATAACACCAAACACGCTACTACTATTATTTACCGAGTTATTAGCAAATAATGGACGGATGTACTACTCCGTCGACAAAACTCTGGAAATTTTTCTAAGTCCCACCGCTAAGAGGAAACTTTTTCCGTATCGGTCCTAGACGATTTTCGACGTGATATCACTGTAATATAGACGGTTTCTAACAATATATATCATAACACCAAACTCGCTACTACTATTATTTACCGAGTTATTAGCAAATAATGGACGGATGTGCTACTTCGTCGGACGTTGGACGAAAATTTTTCTAAGTCCCACCGCCAAGAGGAAACTTTTTCGTATCGGTCCTAGACGATTTTCGACGTGATATCACTGTAATGTAGACGGTTTCTAACAATATATATCATAACACCAAACTCGCTACTACTATTATTTACCGAGGTATTAGCAAATAATGGACAGATGTACTACTCCGTCGACAAAACTCTGGAAATTTTTCTAAGTCCCACCGCTAAGAGGAAACTTTTTCCGTATCGGTCCTAGCCGATTTTCGACGTGATATCACTGTAATATAGACGGTTTCTAACAATATATATCATAACACCAAACTCGCTACTACTATTATTTACCGAGTTATTAGCAAATAATGGACGGATGTGCTACTTCGTCGGACGTTGGACGAAAATTTTTGTAACTCCCACCGCTAAGAGGAAACTTTTTCCGTATCGGTTCCTAGACGATTTTCGACGTGATATCACTGTAATATAGGGGGTTTCTAACAATATATATCATAACACCAAACTCCCTACTACTATTATTTACCGAGTTATTAGCAAATAATGGACGGATGTACTACTCCGTCGACAAAACTCTCGGAATTTTTCTAAGTCCCACCGCTAAGAGGAAACTTTTTCCGTATCGGTCCTAGACGATTTTCGACGTGATATCACTGTAATATAGACGGTTTCTAACAATATATATCATAACACCAAACTCGCTACTACTATTATTTACCGAGTTATTAGCAAATAATGGACGGATGTACTACTCCGTCGACAAAACTCTGGAAATTTTTCTAAGTCCCACCGCTAAGAGGAAACTTTTTCCGTATCGGTCCTAGACGATTTTCGACGCGATATCACTGTAATATAGACGGTTTCTAACAATATATATCATCACACCAAACTCGCTACTACTATTATTTACCGAGTTATTAGCAAATAATGGACGGATGTACTACTCCGTCGACAAAACTCTGGAAATTTTTCTAAGTCCCACCGCTAAGAGGAAACTTTTTCCGTATCGGTCCTAGCCGATTTTCGACGTGATATCACTGTAATATAGACGGTTTCTAACAATATATATCATAACACCAAACTCGCTACTACTATTATTTACCGAGTTATTAGCAAATAATGGACGGATGTGCTACTTCGTCGGACGTTGGACGAAAATTTTTGTAACTCCCACCGCTAAGAGGAAACTTTTTCCGTATCGGTTCCTAGACGATTTTCGACGTGATATCACTGTAATATAGGGGGTTTCTAACAATATATATCATAACACCAAACTCCCTACTACTATTATTTACCGAGTTATTAGCAAATAATGGACGGATGTACTACTCCGTCGACAAAACTCTCGGAATTTTTCTAAGTCCCACCGCTAAGAGGAAACTTTTTCCGTATCGGTCCTAGACGATTTTCGACGTGATATCACTGTAATATAGACGGTTTCTAACAATATATATCATAACACCAAACTCGCTACTACTATTATTTACCGAGTTATTAGCAAATAATGGACGGATGTGCTACTTCGTCGGACGTTGGACGAAAATTTTTCTAAGTCCCACCGCCAAGAGGAAACTTTTTCGTATCGGTCCTAGACGATTTTCGACGTGATATCACTGTAATGTAGACGGTTTCTAACAATATATATCATAACACCAAACTCGCTACTACTATTATTTACCGAGGTATTAGCAAATAATGGACAGATGTACTACTCCGTCGACAAAACTCTGGAAATTTTTCTAAGTCACACCGCTAAGAGGAAACTTTTTCCGTATCGGTCCTAGACGATTTTCGACGTGATATCACTGTAATGTAGACGGTTTCTAACAATATATATCATCACACCAAACTCGCTACAATTATTATTTACCGAGTTATTAGCAAATAATGGACGGATGTGCTACTTCGTCGGACGTTGGACGAAAATTTTTCTAAGTCCCACCGCCAAGAGGAAACTTTTTCCGTATCGGTCCTAGACGATTTTCGAAGTGATATCACTGTAATATAGGGGGTTTCTAACAATATATATCATAACACCAAACTCGCTACTACTATTATTTACCGAGTTATTAGCAAATAATGGACGGATGTACTACTCCGTCGACAAAACTCTGGAAATTTTTCTAAGTCCCACCGCTAAGAGGAAACTTTTTCCGTATCGGTCCTAGACGATTTTCGACGTGATATCACTGTAATGTAGACGGTTTCTAACAATATATATAATCACACCAAACTCGCTACTACTATTATTTACCGAGTTATTAGCAAATAATGGACGGATGTGCTACTTCGTCGGACGTTGGACGAAAATTTTTCTAAGTCCCACCGCCAAGAGGAAACTTTTTCCGTATCGGTCCTAGACGATTTTCGACGTGATATCACTGTAATATAGGGGGTTTCTAACAATATATATCATAACACCAAACTCGCTACTACTATTATTTACCGAGTTATTAGCAAATAATGGACGGATGTACTACTCCGTCGACAAAACTCTGGAAATTTTTCTAAGTCCCACCGCTAAGAGGAAACTTTTTCCGTATCGGTCCTAGACGATTTTCGACGTGATATCACTGTAATGTAGACGGTTTCTAACAATATATATCATCACACCAAACTCGCTACAATTATTATTTACCGAGTTATTAGCAAATAATGGACGGATGTGCTACTTCGTCGGACGTTGGACGAAAATTTTTCTAACTCCCACCGCTAAGAGGAAACTTTTTCCGTATCGGTCCTAGACGATTTTCGAAGTGATATCACTGTAATATAGGGGGTTTCTAACAATATATATCATAACACCAAACTCGCTACTACTATTATTTACCGAGTTATTAGCAAATAATGGACGGATGTACTACTCCGTCGGACGTTGGACGAAAATTTTTCTAAGTCCCACCGCCAAGAGGAAACTTTTTCCGTATCGGTCCTAGACGATTTTCGACGTGATATCACTGTAATGTAGACGGTTTCTAACAATATATATCATCACACCAAACTCGCTACAATTATTATTTACCGAGTTATTAGCAAATAATGGACGGATGTGCTACTTCGTCGGACGTTGGACGAAAATTTTTCTAACTCAAACCGCTAAGAGGAAACTTTTTCCGTATCGGTCCTAGACTATTTTCGACGTGATATCACTGTAATGTAGACGGTTTCTAACAATATATATCATAACACCAAACTCGCTACTACTATTATTTACCGAGTTATTAGCAAATAATGGACGGATGTACTACTCCGTCGACAAAACTCTGGAAATTTTTCTAAGTCCCACCGCCAAGAGGAAACTTTTTCCGTATCGGTCCTAGACGATTTTCGACGTGATATCACTGTAATGTAGACGGTTTCTAACAATATATATCATAACACCAAACTCGCTACTACTATTATTTACCGAGTTATTAGCAAATAATGGACGGATGTGCTACTTCGTCGGACGTTGGACGAAAATTTTTCTAACTCAAACCGCTAAGAGGAAACTTTTTCCGTATCGGTCCTAGACTATTTTCGACGTGATATCACTGTAATGTAGACGGTTTCTAACAATATATATCATAACACCAAACTCGCTACTACTATTATTTACCGAGTTATTAGCAAATAATGGACGGATGTACTACTCCGTCGACAAAACTCTGGAAATTTTTCTAAGTCCCACCGCCAAGAGGAAACTTTTTCCGTATCGGTCCTAGACGATTTTCGACGTGATATCACTGTAATGTAGACGGTTTCTAACAATATATATCATAACACCAAACTCGCTACTACTATTATTTACCGAGTTATTAGCAAATAATGGACGGATGTACTACTCCGTCGACAAAACTCTGGGAATTTTTCTAAGTCCCACCGCTAAGAGGAAACTTTTTCCGTATCGGTCCTAGACGATTTTCGACGTGATATCACTGTAATATAGACGGTTTCTAACAACATATATCATAACACCAAACTCGCTACTACTATTATTTACCGAGTTATTAGCAAATAATGGACGGATGTGCTACTTCGTCGGACGTTGGACGAAAATTTTTGTAACTCCCACCGCTAAGAGGAAACTTTTTCCGTATCGGTTCCTAGACGATTTTCGACGTGATATCACTGTAAAATAGGGGGTTTCTAACAATATACATCATAACACCAAACTCGCTACTACTATTATTTACCGAGTTATTAGCAAATAATGGACGGATGTACTACTCCGTCGACAAAACTCTGGGAATTTTTCTAAGTCCCACCGCTAAGAGGAAACTTTTTCCGTATCGGTCCTAGACTATTTTCGACGTGATATCACTGTAATGTAGACGGTTTCTAACAATATATATCATAACACCAAACACGCTACTACTATTATTTACCGAGTTATTAGCAAATAATGGACGGATGTACTACTCCGTCGACAAAACTCTGGAAATTTTTCTAAGTCCCACCGCTAAGAGGAAACTTTTTCCGTATCGGTCCTAGACGATTTTCGACGTGATATCACTGTAATGTAGACGGTTTCTAACAATATATATCATCACACCAAACTCGCTACAATTATTATTTACCGAGTTATTAGCAAATAATGGACGGATGTGCTACTTCGTCGGACGTTGGACGAAAATTTTTCTAACTCCCACCGCTAAGAGGAAACTTTTTCCGTATCGGTCCTAGACGATTTTCGAAGTGATATCACTGTAATATAGGGGGTTTCTAACAATATATATCATAACACCAAACTCGCTACTACTATTATTTACCGAGTTATTAGCAAATAATGGACGGATGTACTACTCCGTCGACAAAACTCTGGGAATTTTTCTAAGTCCCACCGCTAAGAGGAAACTTTTTCCGTATCGGTCCTAGACGATTTTCGACGTGATATCACTGTAATGTAGACGGTTTCTAACAATATATATCATCACACCAAACTCGCTACAATTATTATTTACCGAGTTATTAGCAAATAATGGACGGATGTGCTACTTCGTCGGACGTTGGACGAAAATTTTTGTAACTCCCACCGCTAAGAGGAAACTTTTTCCGTATCGGTTCCTAGACGATTTTCGACGTGATATCACTGTAATATAGGGGGTTTCTAACCATATATATCATAACACCAAACTCGCTACTACTATTATTTACCGAGTTATTAGCAAATAATGGACGGATGTACTACTCCGTCGACAAAACTCTGGAAATTTTTCTAACTCCCACCGCTAAGAGGAAACTTTTTCCGTATCGGTCCTAGACGATTTTCGACGTGATATCACTGTAATATAGACGGTTTCTAACAATATATATCATAACACCAAACTCGCTACTACTATTATTTACCGAGTTATTAGCAAATAATGGACGGATGTGCTACTTCGTCGGACGTTGGACGAAAATTTTTCTAAGTCCCACCGCCAAGAGGAAACTTTTTCCGTATCGGTCCTAGACGATTTTCGACGTGATATCACTGTAATGTAGACGGTTTCTAACAATATATATCATCACACCAAACTCGCTACAATTATTATTTACCGAGTTATTAGCAAATAATGGACGGATGTGCTACTTCGTCGGACGTTGGACGAAAATTTTTGTAACTCCCACCGCTAAGAGGAAACTTTTTCCGTATCGGTTCCTAGACGATTTTCGACGTGATATCACTGTAATATAGGGGGTTTCTAACAATATATATCATAACACCAAACTCGCTACTACTATTATTTACCGAGTTATTAGCAAATAATGGACGGATGTACTACTCCGTCGACAAAACTCTGGAAATTTTTCTAAGTCCCACCGCTAAGAGGATGTCACGTTCCCGTGCATTTCATGCAGGAAACGCAACGAGTCGCCGCAAGCCGCACAGAAACCGCACTTCCGACGCTCCTGCCTGACGCTGAACGCGGCTAACCCCCACCACTCGCATGCCGCTGACCCCAATAGCTCTGTCTCTCTCGCACCAACATATAGTACCTCTCTCTCGCACGCGCAGAGTCTGCCATAGTAACTCCGTCTCACTCGCACCCATGATCAGCATAGGACCGCGTTCTCACTCGCACACGCGGCTATCGCTTTCTCTCTCGCACCCGCAGCTACAACCGGTTTGCGTCCCCCTCACAAGAGCGTTCCTGCCACGCGTCATTCACACAGGAACGATCCCGTTACTATTTTCATTCATAAAGCTTTCACGTACGTCTCTCTCGCGCCCGTGAAGCTTGCGACGCGTTCTCACTCGTATGTCACGCGCAACCTAGAGTCCCGCGCTACACGTACGCACACATGTAAATATCCATTCATAAATTACATACACATACGTTCATTCATAAAATACATATATTATATACGACGATCATTCTCTTATTATTACGATTATATCTTCACTTACCTTCGTTAATCTACAACTATCTAAAGTACATTATTTATCAAACATATATATATATTGCGTTCTTTTACATACATCATGCGTTTTCTCACATATAACATGCGTTCTTATACATATATATATATATATTACATACACGTTCTTTCATTCTTATAATTAACAACTTATTTTATATTGCGTTCTTTTATATATGTATATCTTAAAGCTACACCTCGCGTGGCGTTCAACAACCGCTTCAAACTCGTACATTACCAACTGCCAGTAATATATCTACATTACAGATGTTACCGTTCGCCTCTCGGTTACCCACCGCCTACATATTATCATATCAGCGAATTTACCTTCAGCGTATTACCGACAATCACGCCCTACCTAAAACACCAGCGACATCTCAGAAATCAGAGAGAAACTACGAAGTAGCGCTATCTCTCTCGCACTCGTAGCCCAAAACCTCTCACTCGCACTAGTTGTTTCTCAGCTCTAGTGCTCTCGCACTCACACCAATGGCCAGTGCGCTCTCACTCGCACCCATTGCATTTCCCATCTCTTTCTAAGTAGATACCGCCTCGCTCGCACGCACAGCCGAATACAAGATAGCGCTTTCTCTCTTACAACCGTTCCACGCGCAATCTCGCCTTCTCTTTCGCCCTCATCGCGCTCCGTCCTACTCATTCTTACAGCCTCCGTTGCATTTCTCTCCCTCTGTACCTTTTAGTTCCTTTTTGGGAAAATAGATGGACAAGGCCCCAATATTCTTTCTCGCTACGAAAAGTGACACCTCTTAGATACACTCTCGAGGACCAGCTTTCTCGCTGCTGAAAATGTTCGGCCTCCCCTATAAATAGCCTAGCGGCGAAAGCAGAAATCGGAAAAGATCTCTACAAGCATACGCTTAGGTATCTCGACCCCAGCCTCCCGATCTTGCTCTCGGTGCGTGTCACTAGCACGAGGACGCAGACGAAGAAGCTGCCCCCATAGTAGAAGCATTCAAGTAGTAAAGTAATGACCGGCGTTGTAATTACACATATTAATAAGAAGAAGAAGACCAGGCGCGGAGGACGCCGATATCAATTAAACCAGCTAAAGAAGCTGTTATACCAGACGACTCCAGGAGAACCAGTCCAAGAAGAAACCATCACCGACAGGAAGGAAGAATCAGCATCGCCACCCATCGAGCCACTCCCCCTTCCCACCTGGAAGCTCACCCCCATTTTTCTCCCTAAGACGAGCGTTCCAGATTTTAGTAAAGCAGTAAAAGCAGATCCCCGTATAAAATTCTACGCACGAAAACTGTTCCCCGTTCCCCCATCGAAAATCAAACAATTCATGTAAATATTTTAGTTATAAGTTAACTTTAAGAGTCAGCATATGTTATTTTTACGTTAATAAATCTTGTTAATACCAGCTGTCGTCAAAAAACCTTAAGTATCCACCTCAACCTTCGTTGCTCCGTTTTTTGGTTCCTCCTCAGGCGAAATTACGAACAGATCCGCCCTTACGCAGGCATTGTTACAAAGCACTAGCACGTAACAAGGAAACTTTTTCCGTATCGGTCCTAGACTATTTTCGACGTGATATCACTGTAATGTAGACGGTTTCTAACAATATATATCATAACACCAAACTCGCTACTACTATTATTTACCGAGTTATTAGCAAATAATGGACGGATGTACTACTCCGTCGACAAAACTCTGGAAATTTTTCTAAGTCCCACCGCTAAGAGGATGTCACGTTCCCGTGCATTTCATGCAGGAAACGCAACGAGTCGCCGCAAGCCGCACAGAAACCGCACTTCCGACGCTCCTGCCTGACGTTGAACGCGGCTAACCCCCACCACTCGCATGCCGCCGACCCCAAGAGCTCTGTCTCTCTCGCACCACCACACTAGTACCTCTCTCTCGCACGCGCAGAGTCTACCATAGTAACTCCGTCTCACTCGCACCCATGGTCAGCATAGGACCGCGTTCTCACTCGCACACGCGGCTATCGCTTTCTCTCTCGCACCCGCAGCTACAACCGGTTTGCGTCCCCCTCACAAGAGCGTTCCTGCCACGCGTCATTCACACAGGAACGATCCCGTTACTATTTCATTCATAAAGCTTTCACGTACGTCTCTCTCGCGCCCGTGAAGCTTGCGACGCGTTCTCACTCGTATGTCACGCGCAACCTAGAGTCCCGCGCTACACGTACGCACACATGTAAATATCCATTCATAAATTACATACATATACGTTCATTCATAAAATACATATATTATATACGACGATCATTCTCTTATTATTACGATTATATCTTCACTTACCGTCGTTAATTTACAATTATCTAAAGTACATTATTTAACAACATATATATATATTACATTATTATGCGTTCCTTATAATTATAATAATCATTTTGCGTCTTATTATTTATCAAACATATATATATATTGCGTTCTTTTACATACATCATGCGTTTTCTCACATATAACATGCGTTCTTATACATATATATATATATATTACATACACGTTCTTTCATTCTTATAATTAACAACATATTTTATATTGCGTTCTTTTATATATGTATATCTTAAAGCTACACCTCGCGTGGCGTTCAACAAACACTTCAAACTCGTACATTACCAACTGCCAGTAATATATCTACATTACAGATGTTACCGTTCGTCTCTCGGTTACCCACCGCCTATATATTATCATATCAGCGAACTTACCTTCAGCGTCTTACCGACAATCACGCCCTACCTAAAACACCAGCGACATCTCAGAAATCAGAGAGAAACTACGAAGTAGCGCTATCTCTCTCGCACTCGTAGCCCAGAACCTCTCACTCGCACTAGTTGATTCTCAGCGCTAGTGCTCTCGCACTCACACCAATGGCCAGTGCGCTCTCACTCGCACCCATTGCATCTCCCGTCTCTTTCTAAACAGATACCGCCTCGCTCGCACGCACAGCCGAATACAAGGCTAGCGCTTTCACTCTCGCAACCGCTCAACATACAATCTCGCCATCTCTTTCACCCTTATCGCGCTCCGTCCTACTCGTTCTCACAGCCACTGTTGCTTTTTCTCCCTCCGTACCTTTTAGTTCCTTTTCAGGAAAATAGATGGACAAGGCCCCAACATTCTTTCTCGCTACAAAAATTGACCCCTCTTAGATACACCCTCGAGGACCAGCTTTCTCGCTGCTGAAAATATCCGACCTCCCCTATAAGTATCCTAGCGGCGAAAGCCGAAATCGGAAAAGATCTCTACAAGCAACCGCTTAGACGTCTCGACCCCAGCCTCCCGATCTTGCTCTCGGTGCGTGACACTAGCACGAGGACGCAGACGAAGACGCTGCCCCATAGTCAGAAATTCACTTTAAAGATATAAGTAATGACCGGTGTCGTAATCTCGCGAAACTTAAAGAAGAAGAAGACCAGGCGCGGAGGACGCCGCTATCAGCTTAATCAATTAAAGAAGCTGCTATTCCAATCCAGTCCAGGAGGACCAGCAAAAGAAGAAGACGACATCACCAACGAGAAGGAAGAGATATCATCGCCACCCATCGAGCCACTCCCCCTTCCCACCTGGAAGCTCACCCCCATTTCACTCCCTTTAACGAGCGTTCCAGACTTTAACAAAGCCGTAGAAACAGACCCCCGCTTTAAATATTATTCACGTAAATTGTTCCCCGCTCCCCCGTCGAAAATCTTGTAAATACTTTAACTTTAAGATAGTATTAAGAGTCAGCAGATGTTATTTTTATACGTAAATAAATATTGTTAATACCAGTTGTGTCAAGAAACCTTAAGTATCTACCTCAACCTTCGTTGCTCCGTTTTGGTCCCTCCTCGAGCGAAATTGCGAACAGATCCGCCCTTACGCAGGCCTTGTTACAAAGCACTAGCACGTAACAAGGAAACTTTTTCCGTATCGGTCCTAGACTATTTTCGACGTGATATCACTGTAATATAGACGGTTTCTAACAACATATATCATAACACCAAACTCGCTACTACTATTATTTACCGAGTTATTAGCAAATAATGGACGGATGTACTACTCCGTCGACAAAACTCTGGAAATTTTTCTAAGTCCCACCGCCAAGAGGAAACTTTTTCCGTATCGGTCCTAGACGATTTTCGACGTGATATCACTGTAATGTAGAAGGTTTCTAACAATATATATCATCACACCAAACTCGCTACAATTATTATTTACCGAGTTATTAGCAAATAATGGACGGATGTGCTACTTCGTCGGACGTTGGACGAAAATTTTTGTAACTCCCACCGCTAAGAGGAAACTTTTTCCGTATCGGTTCCTAGACGATTTTCGACGTGATATCACTGTAATATAGACGGTTTCTAACAATATATATCATAACACCAAACTCGCTACTACTATTATTTACCGAGTTATTAGCAAATAATGGACGGATGTACTACTCCGTCTACAAAACTCTGGAAATTTTTCTAAGTCCCACCGCTAAGAGGAAACTTTTTCCGTATCGGTCCTAGACGATTTTCGACGCGATATCACTGTAATATAGACGGTTTCTAACAATATATATCATAACACCAAACTCGCTACTACTATTATTTACCGAGTTATTAGCAAATAATGGACGGATGTGCCACTTCGTCGGACGTAGGACGAAAATTTTTCTAAGTCCCACCGCCAAGAGGAAACTTTTTCCGTATCGGTCCTAGACGATTTTCGACGTGATATCACTGTAATGTAGACGGTTTCTAACAATATATATCATAACACCAAACTCGCTACTACTATTATTTACCGAGTTATTAGCAAATAATGGACGGATGTGCTACTTCGTCGGACGTAGGACGAAAATTTTTCTAAGTCCCACCGCTAAGAGGAAACTTTTTCCGTATCGGTCCTAGACGATTTTCGACGTGATATCACTGTAATATAGACGGTTTCTAACAACATATATCATAACACCAAACTCGCTACTACTATTATTTACCGAGTTATTAGCAAATAATGGACGGATGTACTACTCCGTCGACAAAAGTCTCGAAATTTTTCTAAGTCCCACCGCTAAGAGGAAACTTTTTCCGTATCGGTCCTAGACGATTTTCGACGCGATATCACTGTAATATAGACGGTTTCTAACAATATATATCATCACACCAAACTCGCTACTACTATTATTTACCGAGTTATTAGCAAATAATGGACGGATGTACTACTCCGTCGACAAAACTCTGGAAATTTTTCTAAGTCCCACCGCTAAGAGGAAACTTTTTCCGTATCGGTCCTAGCCGATTTTCGACGTGATATCACTGTAATATAGACGGTTTCTAACAATATATATCATAACACCAAACTCGCTACTACTATTATTTACCGAGTTATTAGCAAATAATGGACGGATGTACTACTCCGTCGACAAAACTCTGGGAATTTTTCTAAGTCCCACCGCTAAGAGGAAACTTTTTCCGTATCGGTCCTAGACGATTTTCGACGTGATATCACTGTAATATAGACGGTTTCTAACAATATATATCATAACACCAAACTCGCTACTACTATTATTTACCGAGTTATTAGCAAATAATGGACGGATGTGCTACTTCGTCGGACGTTGGACGAAAATTTTTCTAAGTCCCACCGCCAAGAGGAAACTTTTTCCGTATCGGTCCTAGACGATTTTCGACGTGATATCACTGTAATGTAGACGGTTTCTAACAATATATATCATCACACCAAACTCGCTACAATTATTATTTACCGAGTTATTAGCAAATAATGGACGGATGTGCTACTTCGTCGGACGTTGGACGAAAATTTTTCTAACTCAAACCGCTAAGAGGAAACTTTTTCCGTATCGGTCCTAGACGATTTTCGAAGTGATATCACTGTAATATAGGGGGTTTCTAACAATATATATCATAACACCAAACTCGCTACTACTATTATTTACCGAGTTATTAGCAAATAATGGACGGATGTACTACTCCGTCGACAAAACTCTGGAAATTTTTCTAAGTCCCACCGCCAAGAGGAAACTTTTTCCGTATCGGTCCTAGACGATTTTCGACGTGATATCACTGTAATGTAGACGGTTTCTAACAATATATATCATAACACCAAACTCACTACTACTATTATTTACCGAGTTATTAGCAAATAATGGACGGATGTACTACTCCGTCGACAAAACTCTGGGAATTTTTCTAAGTCCCACCGCTAAGAGGAAACTTTTTCCGTATCGGTCCTAGACGATTTTCGACGTGATATCACTGTAATATAGACGGTTTCTAACAACATATATCATAACACCAAACTCGCTACTACTATTATTTACCGAGTTATTAGCAAATAATGGACGGATGTGCTACTTCGTCGGACGTTGGACGAAAATTTTTGTAACTCCCACCGCTAAGAGGAAACTTTTTCCGTATCGGTTCCTAGACGATTTTCGACGTGATATCACTGTAAAATAGGGGGTTTCTAACAATATACATCATAACACCAAACTCGCTACTACTATTATTTACCGAGTTATTAGCAAATAATGGACGGATGTACTACTCCGTCGACAAACCTCTGGAAATTTTTCTAAGTCCCACCGCTAAGAGGAAACTTTTTCCGTATCGGTCCTAGACTATTTTCGACGTGATATCACTGTAATGTAGACGGTTTCTAACAATATATATCATAACACCAAACTCGCTACTACTATTATTTACCGAGTTATTAGCAAATAATGGACGGATGTACTACTCCGTCGACAAAACTCTGGAAATTTTTCTAAGTCCCACCGCTAAGAGGAAACTTTTTCCGTATCGGTCCTAGACTATTTTCGACGTGATATCACTGTAATGTAGACGGTTTCTAACAATATATATCATAACACCAAACACGCTACTACTATTATTTACCGAGTTATTAGCAAATAATGGACGGATGTACTACTCCGTCGACAAAACTCTGGAAATTTTTCTAAGTCCCACCGCTAAGAGGAAACTTTTTCCGTATCGGTCCTAGACTATTTTCGACGTGATATCACTGTAATGTAGACGGTTTCTAACAATATATATCATAACACCAAACACGCTACTACTATTATTTACCGAGTTATTAGCAAATAATGGACGGATGTACTACTCCGTCGACAAAACTCTGGAAATTTTTCTAAGTCCCACCGCCAAGAGGAAACTTTTTCCGTATCGGTCCTAGACGATTTTCGACGTGATATCACTGTAATGTAGAAGGTTTCTAACAATATATATCATCACACCAAACTCGCTACAATTATTATTTACCGAGTTATTAGCAAATAATGGACGGATGTACTACTCCGTCGACAAAACTCTGGGAATTTTTCTAAGTCCCACCGCTAAGAGGAAACTTTTTCCGTATCGGTCCTAGACGATTTTCGACGTGATATCACTGTAATATAGACGGTTTCTAACAATATATATCATAACACCAAACTCGCTACTACTATTATTTACCGAGTTATTAGCAAATAATGGACGGATGTACTACTCCGTCGACAAAACTCTGGGAATTTTTCTAAGTCCCACCGCTAAGAGGAAACTTTTTCCGTATCGGTCCTAGACGATTTTCGACGTGATATCACTGTAATATAGACGGTTTCTAACAATATATATCATAACACCAAACTCGCTACTACTATTATTTACCGAGTTATTAGCAAATAATGGACGGATGTACTACTCCGTCGACAAAACTATGGAAATTTTTCTAACTCCCACCGCTAAGAGGAAACTTTTTCCGTATCGGTCCTAGCCGATTTTCGACGTGATATCACTGTAATATAGACGGTTTCTAACAATATATATCATAACACCAAACTGCCTACTACTATTATTTACCGAGTCATTAGCAAATAATGGTCGGATGTACTACTCCGTCGACAAAACTCTGGAAATTTTTCTAAGTCCCACCGCTAAGAGGAAACTTTTTCCGTATCGGTCCTAGCCGATTTTCGACGTGATATCACTGTAATATAGACGGTTTCTAACAATATATATCATAACACCAAACTCGCTACTACTATTATTTACCGAGTTATTAGCAAATAATGGTCGGATATACTACTCCGTCGACAAAACTCTGGAAATTTTTCTAAGTCCCACCGCTAAGAGGAAACTTTTTCCGTATCGGTCCTAGCCGATTTTCGACGTGATATCACTGTAATATAGACGGTTTCTAACAATATATATCATAACACCAAACTCGCTACTACTATTATTTACCGAGTTATTAGCAAATAATGGACGGATGTACTACACCGTCGACAAAACTCTGGAAATTTGTCTAAGTCCCACCGCCAAGAGGAAACTTTTTCCGTATCGGTCCTAGCCGATTTTCGACGTGATATCACTGTAATATAGACGGTTTCTAACAATATATATCATAACACCAAACTCCCTACTACTATTATTTACCGAGTCATTAGCAAATAATGGTCGGATGTACTACTCCGTCGACAAAACTCTGGAAATTTTTCTAAGTCCCACCGCTAAGAGGAAACTTTTCCGTATCGGTCCTAGCCGATTTTCGACGTGATATCACTGTAATATAGACGGTTTCTAACAATATATATCATAACACCAAACTCGCTACTACTATTATTTACCGAGTTATTAGCAAATAATGGACGGATGTACTACACCGTCGACAAAACTCTGGAAATTTGTCTAAGTCCCACCGCTAAGAGGAAACTTTTTCCGTATCGGTCCTAGACGATTTTCGACGTGATATCACTGGAATATAGACGGTTTCTAACAATATATATCATAACACCGAACTCGCTACTACTATTATTTACCGAGTTATTAGCAAATAATGGACGGATGTACTACTCCGTCGACAAAACTCTGGAAATTTTTCTAACTCCCACCGCTAAGAAGAAACTTTTTCCGTATCGGTCCTAGACGATTTTCGACGTGATATCACTGTAATGTAGACGGTTTCTAACAATATTTATCATCACACCAAACTCGCTACAATTATTATTTACCGAGTTATTAGCAAATAATGGACGGATGTGCTACTTCGTCGGACGTTGGACGAAAATTTTTCTAACTCCCACCGCTAAGAGGAAACTTTTTCCGTATCGGTCCTAGACGATTTTCGACGTGATATCACTGTAATGTAGACGGTTTCTAACAATATATATCATCACACCAAACTCGCTACAATTATTATTTACCGAGTTATTAGCAAATAATGGACGGATGTGCTACTTCGTCGGACGTTGGACGAAAATTTTTCTAACTCCCACCGCTAAGAGGAAACTTTTTCCGTATCGGTCCTAGACGATTTTCGACGTGATATCACTGTAATGTAGACGGTTTCTAACAATATATATCATCACACCAAACTCGCTACAATTATTATTTACCGAGTTATTAGCAAATAATGGACGGATGTGCTACTTCGTCGGACGTTGGACGCAAATTTTTCTAACTCCCACCGCTAAGAGGAAACTTTTTCCGTATCGGTCCTAGACGATTTTCGACGTGATATCACTGTAATGTAGACGGTTTCTGACAATATATATCATCACACCAAACTCGTTACAATTATTATTTACCGAGTTATTAGCAAATAATGGACGGATGTACTACTCCGTCGACAAAACTCTGGAAATTTTTCTAAGTCCCACCGCTAAGAGGAAACTTTTTCCATATCGGTCCTAGACGATTTTCGACGTGATATCACTGTAATATAGACGGTTTCTAACAATATATCTCATAACACCAAACTCGCTACTACTATTACTTACCGAGTTATTAGCAAATAATGGACGGATGTACTACTCCGTCGACAAAACTCTGGAAATTTTTCTAAGTCCCACCGCTAAGAGGAAACTTTTTCCATATCGGTCCTAGACGATTTTCGACGTGATATCACTGTAATATAGACGGTTTCTAACAATATATATCATAACACCAAACTCGCTACTACTATTATTTACCGAGTTATTAGCAAATAATGGACGGATGTGCTACTTCGTCGGACGTTGGACGAAAATTTTTCTAAGTCCCACCGCCAAGAGGAAACTTTTTCCGTATCGGTCCTAGACGATTTTCGACGTGATATCACTGTAATGTAGACGGTTTCTAACAATATATATAATCACACCAAACTCGCTACAATTATTATTTACCGAGTTATTAGCAAATAATGGACGGATGTGCTACTTCGTCAGACGTTGGACGAAAATTTTTCTAAGTCCCACCGCCAAGAGGAAACTTTTTCCGTATCGGTCCTAGACGAATTTCGACGTGACATCACTGTAATATAGACGGTTTCTAACAATATATATAATAACACCAAACTCGCTACTACTATTATTTACCGAGTTATTAGCAAATAATGGACGGATGTGCTACTTCGTCGGACGTTGGACGAAAATTTTTCTAAGTCCCACCGCTAAGAGGAAACTTTTTCCGTATCGGTCCTAGACGATTTTCGACATGATATCACTGTAATATAGGGGGTTTCTAACAATATATATCATAACACCAAACTCGCTACTACTATTATTTACCGAGTTATTAGCAAATAATGGACGGATGTGCTATTTCGTCGGACGTTGGACGAAAATTTTTCTAAGTCCCACGGCTAAGAGGAAACTTTTTCCGTATCGGTCCTAGACGATTTTCGACGTGATATCACTGTAATATAGACGGTTTCTAACAATATATATCATAACACCAAACTCGCTACTACTATTATTTACCGAGTTATTAGCAAATAATGGACGGATGTGCTACTTCGTCGGACGTTGGACGAAAATTTTTCTAAGTCCCACCGCCAAGAGGAAACTTTTTCCGTATCGGTCCTAGACGATTTTCGACGTGATATCATTGTAATGTAGACGGTTTCTAACAATATATATAATCACACCAAACTCGCTACAATTATTATTTACCGAGTTATTAGCAAATAATGGACGGATGTGCTACTTCGTCGGACGTTGGACGAAAATTTTTCTAACTCCCACCGCTAAGAGGAAACTTTTTCCGTATCGGTCCTAGACGATTTTCGACGTGATATCACTGTAATATAGACGGTTTCTAACAATATATATCATAACACCAAACTCGCTACTACTATTATTTACCGAGTTATTAGCAAATAATGGACGGATGTACTACTCCGTCGACAAAACTCTGGAAATTTTTCTAACTCCCACCGCTAAGAAGAAACTTTTTCCGTATCGGTCCTAGACGATTTTCGACGTGATATCACTGTAATATAGACGGTTTCTAACAATATATATCATAACACCGAACTCGCTACTACTATTATTTACCGAGTTATTAGCAAGTAATGGACGGATGTACTACTCCGTCGACAAAACTCTGGAAATTTTTCTAACTCCCACCGCTAAGAAGAAACTTTTTCCGTATCGGTCCTAGACGATTTTCGACGTGATATCACTGTAATGTAGACGGTTTCTAACAATATATATAATCACACCAAACTCGCTACAATTATTATTTACCGAGTTATTAGCAAATAATGGACGGATGTGCTACTTCGTCGGACGTTGGACGAAAATTTTTCTAACTCCCACCGCCAAGAGGAAACTTTTTCCGTATCGGTCCTAGACGATTTTCGACGTGATATCACTGTAATGTAGACGGTTTCTAACAATATATATCATAACACCAAACTCGCTACTACTATTATTTACCGAGTTATTAGCAAATAATGGACGGATGTGCTACTTCGTCGGACGTAGGACGAAAATTTTTCTAAGTCCCACCGCTAAGAGGAAACTTTTTCCGTATCGGTCCTAGACGATTTTCGATGTGATATCACTGTAATATAGACGGTTTCTAACAACATATATCATAACACCAAACTCGCTACTACTATTATTTACCGAGTTATTAGCAAATAATGGACGGATGTACTACTCCGTCGACAAAACTCTGGAAATTTTTCTAAGTCCCACCGCTAAGAGGAAACTTTTTCCGTATCGGTCCTAGACGATTTTCGACGTGATATCACTGTAATATAGGGGGTTTCTAACAATATATATCATAACACCAAACTCGCTACTACTATTATTTACCGAGTTATTAGCAAATAATGGACGGATGTACTACTCCGTCGACAAAACTCTGGGAATTTTTCTAAGTCCCACCGCTAAGAGGAAACTTTTTCCGTATCGGTCCTAGACGATTTTCGACGTGCTATCACTGTAATATAGACGGTTTCTAACAATATATATCATAACACCAAACTCGCTACTACTATTATTTACCGAGTTATTAGCAAATAATGGACGGATGTCCTACTTCGTCGGACGTTGGACGAAAATTTTTCTAAGTCCCACCGCTAAGAGGAAACTTTTTCCGTATCGGTCCTAGACGATTTTCGACATGATATCACTGTAATATAGGGGGTTTCTAACAATATATATCATAACACCAAACTCGCTACTACTATTATTTACCGAGTTATTAGCAAATAATGGACGGATGTGCTATTTCGTCGGACGTTGGACGAAAATTTTTCTAAGTCCCACGGCTAAGAGGAAACTTTTTCCGTATCGGTCCTAGACGATTTTCGACGTGATATCACTGTAATATAGACGGTTTCTAACAATATATATCATAACACCAAACTCGCTACTACTATTATTTACCGAGTTATTAGCAAATAATGGACGGATGTGCTACTTCGTCGGACGTTGGACGAAAATTTTTCTAAGTCCCACCGCCAAGAGGAAACTTTTTCCGTATCGGTCCTAGACGATTTTCGACGTGATATCATTGTAATGTAGACGGTTTCTAACAATATATATAATCACACCAAACTCGCTACAATTATTATTTACCGAGTTATTAGCAAATAATGGACGGATGTGCTACTTCGTCGGACGTTGGACGAAAATTTTTCTAACTCCCACCGCTAAGAGGAAACTTTTTCCGTATCGGTCCTAGACGATTTTCGACGTGATATCACTGTAATATAGACGGTTTCTAACAATATATATCATAACACCAAACTCGCTACTACTATTATTTACCGAGTTATTAGCAAATAATGGACGGATGTACTACTCCGTCGACAAAACTCTGGAAATTTTTCTAACTCCCACCGCTAAGAAGAAACTTTTTCCGTATCGGTCCTAGACGATTTTCGACGTGATATCACTGTAATATAGACGGTTTCTAACAATATATATCATAACACCGAACTCGCTACTACTATTATTTACCGAGTTATTAGCAAGTAATGGACGGATGTACTACTCCGTCGACAAAACTCTGGAAATTTTTCTAACTCCCACCGCTAAGAAGAAACTTTTTCCGTATCGGTCCTAGACGATTTTCGACGTGATATCACTGTAATGTAGACGGTTTCTAACAATATATATAATCACACCAAACTCGCTACAATTATTATTTACCGAGTTATTAGCAAATAATGGACGGATGTGCTACTTCGTCGGACGTTGGACGAAAATTTTTCTAACTCCCACCGCCAAGAGGAAACTTTTTCCGTATCGGTCCTAGACGATTTTCGACGTGATATCACTGTAATGTAGACGGTTTCTAACAATATATATCATAACACCAAACTCGCTACTACTATTATTTACCGAGTTATTAGCAAATAATGGACGGATGTGCTACTTCGTCGGACGTAGGACGAAAATTTTTCTAAGTCCCACCGCTAAGAGGAAACTTTTTCCGTATCGGTCCTAGACGATTTTCGATGTGATATCACTGTAATATAGACGGTTTCTAACAACATATATCATAACACCAAACTCGCTACTACTATTATTTACCGAGTTATTAGCAAATAATGGACGGATGTACTACTCCGTCGACAAAACTCTGGAAATTTTTCTAAGTCCCACCGCTAAGAGGAAACTTTTTCCGTATCGGTCCTAGACGATTTTCGACGTGATATCACTGTAATATAGGGGGTTTCTAACAATATATATCATAACACCAAACTCGCTACTACTATTATTTACCGAGTTATTAGCAAATAATGGACGGATGTACTACTCCGTCGACAAAACTCTGGGAATTTTTCTAAGTCCCACCGCTAAGAGGAAACTTTTTCCGTATCGGTCCTAGACGATTTTCGACGTGCTATCACTGTAATATAGACGGTTTCTAACAATATATATCATAACACCAAACTCGCTACTACTATTATTTACCGAGTTATTAGCAAATAATGGACGGATGTCCTACTTCGTCGGACGTTGGACGAAAATTTTTCTAAGTCCCACCGCCAAGAGGAAACTTTTTCCGTATCGGTCCTAGACGATTTTCGACGTGATATCACTGTAATGTAGACGGTTTCTAACAATATATATCATCACACCAAACTCGCTACAATTATTATTTACCGAGTTATTAGCAAATAATGGACGGATGTGCTACTTCGTCGGACGTTGGACGAAAATTTTTGTAACTCCCACCGCTAAGAGGAAACTTTTTCCGTATCGGTTCCTAGACGATTTTCGACGTGATATCACTGTAATATAGGGGGTTTCTAACAATATATATCATAACACCAAACTCGCTACTACTATTATTTACCGAGTTATTAGCAAATAATGGACGGATGTACTACTCCGTCGACAAAACTCTGGAAATTTTTCTAAGTCCCACCGCTAAGAGGAAACTTTTTCCGTATCGGTCCTAGACTATTTTCGACGTGATATCACTGTAATGTAGACGGTTTCTAACAATATATATCATAACACCAAACTCGCTACTACTATTATTTACCGAGTTATTAGCAAATAATGGACGGATGTACTACTCCGTCGACAAAACTCTGGAAATTTTTCTAAGTGCCACCGCTAAGAGGAAACTTTTTCCGTATCGGTCCTAGACGATTTTCGATGTGATATCACTGTAATATAGACGGTTTCTAACAACATATATCATAACACCAAACTCGCTACTACTATTATTTACCGAGTTATTAGCAAATAATGGACGGATGTACTACTCCGTCTACAAAACTCTGGAAATTTTTCTAAGTCCCACCGCTAAGAGGAAACTTTTTCCGTATCGGTCCTAGACGATTTTCGACGTGATATCACTGTAATATAGACGGTTTCTAACAATATATATCATAACACCGAACTCGCTACTACTATTATTTACCGAGTTATTAGCAAATAATGGACGGATGTACTACTCCGTCGACAAAACTCTGGAAATTTTTCTAACTCCCACCGCTAAGAAGAAACTTTTCCCGTATCGGTCCTAGACGATTTTCGACGTGATATCACTGTAATGTAGACGGTTTCTAACAATATATATAATCACACCAAACTCGCTACAATTATTATTTACCGAGTTATTAGCAAATAATGGACGGATGTGCTACTTCGTCGGACGTTGGACGAAAATTTTTGTAACTCCCACCGCTAAGAGGAAACTTTTTCCGTATCGGTTCCTAGACGATTTTCGACGTGATATCACTGTAATATAGGGGGTTTCTAACAATATATATCATAACACCAAACTCGCTACTACTATTATTTACCGAGTTATTAGCAAATAATGGACGGATGTACTACTCCGTCGACAAAACTCTGGAAATTTTTCCAAGTCCCACCGCCAAGAGGAAACTTTTTCCGTATCGGTCCTAGACGATTTTCGACGTGATATCACTGTAATGTAGACGGCTTCTAACAATATATATCATAACACCAAACTCGCTACAATTATTATTTACCGAGTTATTAGCAAATAATGGACGGATGTGCTACTTCGTCGGACGTTGGACGAAAATTTTTCTAAGTCCCACCGCCAATAGGAAACTTTTTCCGTATCGGTCCTAGACGATTTTCGACGTGATATCACTGTAATATAGACGGTTTCTAACAATATATATCATAACACCAAACTCGCTACTACTATTATTTACCGAGTTATTAGCAAATAATGGACGGATGTACTACTCCGTCGACAAAACTCTGGAAATTTTTCTAACTCCCACCGCTAAGAAGAAACTTTTTCCGTATCGGTCCTAGACGATTTTCGACGTGATATCACTGTAATATAGACGGTTTCTAACAATATATATCATAACACCGAACTCGCTACTACTATTATTTACCGAGTTATTAGCAAATAATGGACGGATGTACTACTCCGTCGACAAAACTCTAGAAATTTTTCTAACTCCCACCGCTAAGAAGAAACTTTTTCCGTATCGGTCCTAGACGATTTTCGACGTGATATCACTGTAATGTAGACGGTTTCTAACAATATATATCATAACACCAAACTCGCTACTACTATTATTTACCGAGTTATTAGCAAATAATGGACGGATGTGCTACTTCGTCGGACGTTGGACGAAAATTTTTCTAAGTCCCACCGCCAAGAGGAAACTTTTTCCGTATCGGTCCTAGACGATTTTCGACGTGATATCACTGTAATGTAGACGGTTTCTAACAATATATATCATCACACCAAACTCGCTACAATTATTATTTACCGAGTTATTAGCAAATAATGGACGGATGTGCTACTTCGTCGGACGTTGGACGAAAATTTTTGTAACTCCCACCGCTAAGAGGAAACTTTTTCCGTATCGGTTCCTAGACGATTTTCGACGTGATATCACTGTAATATAGGGGGTTTCTAACAATATATATCATAACACCAAACTCGCTACTACTATTATTTACCGAGTTATTAGCAAATAATGGACGGATGTACTACTCCGTCGACAAAACTCTGGAAATTTTTCTAAGTCCCACCGCTAAGAGGAAACTTTTTCCGTATCGGTCCTAGACTATTTTCGACGTGATATCACTGTAATGTAGACGGTTTCTAACAATATATATCATAACACCAAACTCGCTACTACTATTATTTACCGAGTTATTAGCAAATAATGGACGGATGTACTACTCCGTCGACAAAACTCTGGAAATTTTTCTAAGTGCCACCGCTAAGAGGAAACTTTTTCCGTATCGGTCCTAGACGATTTTCGATGTGATATCACTGTAATATAGACGGTTTCTAACAACATATATCATAACACCAAACTCGCTACTACTATTATTTACCGAGTTATTAGCAAATAATGGACGGATGTACTACTCCGTCTACAAAACTCTGGAAATTTTTCTAAGTCCCACCGCTAAGAGGAAACTTTTTCCGTATCGGTCCTAGACGATTTTCGACGTGATATCACTGTAATATAGGGGGTTTCTAACAATATATATCATAACACCAAACTCGCTACTACTATTATTTACCGAGTTATTAGCAAATAATGGACGGATGTACTACTCCGTCGACAAAACTCTGGAAATTTTTCTAAGTCCCACCGCCAAGAGGAAACTTTTTCCGTATCGGTCCTAGACGATTTTCGACGTGATATCACTGTAATGTAGACGGTTTCTAACAATATATATAATCACACCAAACTCGCTACAATTATTATTTACCGAGTTATTAGCAAATAATGGACGGATGTGCTACTTCGTCGGACGTTGGACGAAAATTTTTCTAAGTCCCACCGCCAAGAGGAAACTTTTTCCGTATCGGTCCTAGACGAATTTCGACGTGACATCACTGTAATATAGACGGTTTCTAACAATATATATAATAACACCAAACTCGCTACTACTATTATTTACCGAGTTATTAGCAAATAATGGACGGATGTGCTACTTCGTCGGACGTTGGACGAAAATTTTTCTAAGTCCCACCGCTAAGAGGAAACTTTTTCCGTATCGGTCCTAGACGATTTTCGACATGATATCACTGTAATATAGGGGGTTTCTAACAATATATATCATAACACCAAACTCGCTACTACTATTATTTACCGAGTTATTAGCAAATAATGGACGGATGTGCTATTTCGTCGGACGTTGGACGAAAATTTTTCTAAGTCCCACGGCTAAGAGGAAACTTTTTCAGTATCGGTCCTAGACGATTTTCGACGTGATATCACTGTAATATAGACGGTTTCTAACAATATATATCATAACACCAAACTCGCTACTACTATTATTTACCGAGTTATTAGCAAATAATGGACGGATGTGCTACTTCGTCGGACGTTGGACGAAAATTTTTCTAACTCCCACCGCTAAGAGGAAACTTTTTCCGTATCGGTCCTAGACGATTTTCGACGTGATATCACTGTAATATAGACGGTTTCTAACAATATATATCATAACACCAAACTCGCTACTACTATTATTTACCGAGTTATTAGCAAATAATGGACGGATGTACTACTCCGTCGACAAAACTCTGGAAATTTTTCTAACTCCCACCGCTAAGAAGAAACTTTTTCCGTATCGGTCCTAGACGATTTTCGACGTGATATCACTGTAATATAGACGGTTTCTAACAATATATATCATAACACCGAACTCGCTACTACTATTATTTACCGAGTTATTAGCAAATAATGGACGGATGTACTACTCCGTCGACAAAACTCTAGAAATTTTTCTAACTCCCACCGCTAAGAAGAAACTTTTTCCGTATCGGTCCTAGACGATTTTCGACGTGATATCACTGTAATGTAGACGGTTTCTAACAATATATATCATAACACCAAACTCGCTACTACTATTATTTACCGAGTTATTAGCAAATAATGGACGGATGTGCTACTTCGTCGGACGTTGGACGAAAATTTTTCTAAGTCCCACCGCCAAGAGGAAACTTTTTCCGTATCGGTCCTAGACGATTTTCGACGTGATATCACTGTAATGTAGACGGTTTCTAACAATATATATCATCACACCAAACTCGCTACAATTATTATTTACCGAGTTATTAGCAAATAATGGACGGATGTGCTACTTCGTCGGACGTTGGACGAAAATTTTTGTAACTCCCACCGCTAAGAGGAAACTTTTTCCGTATCGGTTCCTAGACGATTTTCGACGTGATATCACTGTAATATAGGGGGTTTCTAACAATATATATCATAACACCAAACTCGCTACTACTATTATTTACCGAGTTATTAGCAAATAATGGACGGATGTACTACTCCGTCGACAAAACTCTGGAAATTTTTCTAAGTCCCACCGCTAAGAGGAAACTTTTTCCGTATCGGTCCTAGACTATTTTCGACGTGATATCACTGTAATGTAGACGGTTTCTAACAATATATATCATAACACCAAACTCGCTACTACTATTATTTACCGAGTTATTAGCAAATAATGGACGGATGTACTACTCCGTCGACAAAACTCTGGAAATTTTTCTAAGTGCCACCGCTAAGAGGAAACTTTTTCCGTATCGGTCCTAGACGATTTTCGATGTGATATCACTGTAATATAGACGGTTTCTAACAACATATATCATAACACCAAACTCGCTACTACTATTATTTACCGAGTTATTAGCAAATAATGGACGGATGTACTACTCCGTCTACAAAACTCTGGAAATTTTTCTAAGTCCCACCGCTAAGAGGAAACTTTTTCCGTATCGGTCCTAGACGATTTTCGACGTGATATCACTGTAATATAGGGGGTTTCTAACAATATATATCATAACACCAAACTCGCTACTACTATTATTTACCGAGTTATTAGCAAATAATGGACGGATGTACTACTCCGTCGACAAAACTCTGGAAATTTTTCTAAGTCCCACCGCTAAGAGGAAACTTTTTCCGTATCGGTCCTAGACGATTTTCGACGCGATATCACTGTAATATAGACGGTTTCTAACAATATATATCATAACACCAAACTCGCTACTACTATTATTTACCGAGTTATTAGCAAATAATGGACGGATGTGCCACTTCGTCGGACGTAGGACGAAAATTTTTCTAAGTCCCACCGCCAAGAGGAAACTTTTTCCGTATCGGTCCTAGACGATTTTCGACGTGATATCACTGTAATGTAGACGGTTTCTAACAATATATATCATAACACCAAACTCGCTACTACTATTATTTACCGAGTTATTAGCAAATAATGGACGGATGTACTACTCCGTCGACAAAACTCTGGAAATTTTTCTAAGTGCCACCGCTAAGAGGAAACTTTTTCCGTATCGGTCCTAGACGATTTTCGACGTGATATCACTGTAATATAGGGGGTTTCTAACAATATATATCATAACACCAAACTCGCTACTACTATTATTTACCGAGTTATTAGCAGATAATGGACGGATGTACTACTCCGTCGACAAAACTCTGGGAATTTTTCTAAGTCCCACCGCTAAGAGGAAACTTTTTCCGTATCGGTCCTAGACGATTTTCGACGTGATATCACTGTAATATAGACGGTTTCTAACAATATATATCATAACACCAAACTCGCTACTACTATTATTTACCGAGTTATTAGCAAATAATGGACGGATGTGCTACTTCGTCGGACGTTGGACGAAAATTTTTCTAAGTCCCACCGCCAAGAGGAAACTTTTTCCGTATCGGTCCTAGACGATTTTCGACGTGATATCACTGTAATGTAGACGGTTTCTAACAATATATATCATCACACCAAACTCGCTACAATTATTATTTACCGAGTTATTAGCAAATAATGGACGGATGTGCTACTTCGTCGGACGTTGGACGAAAATTTTTGTAACTCCCACCGCTAAGAGGAAACTTTTTCCGTATCGGTTCCTAGACGATTTTCGACGTGATATCACTGTAATATAGGGGGTTTCTAACAATATATATCATAACACCAAACTCGCTACTACTATTATTTACCGAGTTATTAGCAAATAATGGACGGATGTACTACTCCGTCGACAAAACTCTGGAAATTTTTCTAAGTCCCACCGCTAAGAGGAAACTTTTTCCGTATCGGTCCTAGACTATTTTCGACGTGATATCACTGTAATGTAGACGGTTTCTAACAATATATATCATAACACCAAACTCGCTACTACTATTATTTACCGAGTTATTAGCAAATAATGGACGGATGTACTACTCCGTCGACAAAACTCTGGAAATTTTTCTAAGTGCCACCGCTAAGAGGAAACTTTTTCCGTATCGGTCCTAGACGATTTTCGATGTGATATCACTGTAATATAGACGGTTTCTAACAACATATATCATAACACCAAACTCGCTACTACTATTATTTACCGAGTTATTAGCAAATAATGGACGGATGTACTACTCCGTCTACAAAACTCTGGAAATTTTTCTAAGTCCCACCGCTAAGAGGAAACTTTTTCCGTATCGGTCCTAGACGATTTTCGACGTGATATCACTGTAATATAGGGGGTTTCTAACAATATATATCATAACACCAAACTCGCTACTACTATTATTTACCGAGTTATTAGCAAATAATGGACGGATGTACTACTCCGTCGACAAAACTCTGGAAATTTTTCTAAGTCCCACCGCTAAGAGGAAACTTTTTCCGTATCGGTCCTAGACGATTTTCGACGCGATATCACTGTAATATAGACGGTTTCTAACAATATATATCATAACACCAAACTCGCTACTACTATTATTTACCGAGTTATTAGCAAATAATGGACGGATGTGCCACTTCGTCGGACGTAGGACGAAAATTTTTCTAAGTCCCACCGCCAAGAGGAAACTTTTTCCGTATCGGTCCTAGACGATTTTCGACGTGATATCACTGTAATGTAGACGGTTTCTAACAATATATATAATCACACCAAACTCGCTACAATTATTATTTACCGAGTTATTAGCAAATAATGGACGGATGTGCTACTTCGTCGGACGTTGGACGAAAATTTTTCTAACTCCCACCGCTAAGAGGAAACTTTTTCCGTATCGGTCCTAGACGATTTTCGACGTGATATCACTGTAATGTAGACGGTTTCTAACAATATATATCATCACACCAAACTCGCTACAATTATTATTTACCGAGTTATTAGCAAATAATGGACGGATGTGCTACTTCGTCGGACGTTGGACGAAAATTTTTCTAACTCCCACCGCTAAGAGGAAACTTTTTCCGTATCGGTCCTAGACGATTTTCGACGTGATATCACTGTAATATAGACGGTTTCTAACAATATATATCATAACACCAAACTCGCTACTACTATTATTTACCGAGTTATTAGCAAATAATGGACGGATGTGCTACTTCGTCGGACGTTGGACGAAAATTTTTCTAACTCCCACCGCTAAGAGGAAACTTTTTCCGTATCGGTCCTAGACGATTTTCGACGTGATATCACTGTAATGTAGACGGTTTCTAACAATATATATCATCACACCAAACTCGCTACAATTATTATTTACCGAGTTATTAGCAAATAATGGACGGATGTGCTACTTCGTCGGACGTTGGACGAAAATTTTTCTAAGTCCCACCGCCAAGAGGAAACTTTTTCCGTATCGGTCCTAGACGATTTTCGACGTGATATCACTGTAATGTAGACGGTTTCTAACAATATATATAATCACACCAAACTCGCTACAATTATTATTTACCGAGTTATTAGCAAATAATGGACGGATGTGCTACTTCGTCGGACGTTGGACGAAAATTTTTGTAACTCCCACCGCTAAGAGGAAACTTTTTCCGTATCGGTCCTAGACGATTTTCGACGTGATATCACTGTAATATAGACGGTTTCTAACAATATATATCATAACACCAAACTCGCTACTACTATTATTTACCGAGTTATTAGCAAATAATGGACGGATGTACTACTCAGTCGACAAAACTCTGGAAATTTTTCTAACTCCCACCGCTAAGAAGAAACTTTTTCCGTATCGGTCCTAGACGATTTTGGACGTGATATCACTGTAATGTAGACGGTTTCTAACAATATATATAATCACACCAAACTCGCTACAATTATTATTTACCGAGTTATTAGCAAATAATGGACGGATGTGCTACTTCGTCGGACGTTGGACGAAAATTTTTCTAACTCCCACCGCTAAGAGGAAACTTTTTCCGTATCGGTCCTAGACGATTTTCGACGTGATATCACTGTAATGTAGACGGTTTCTAACAATATATATCATCACACCAAACTCGCTACAATTATTATTTACCGAGTTATTAGCAAATAATGGACGGATGTGCTACTTCGTCGGACGTTGGACGAAAATTTTTCTAACTCCCACCGCTAAGAGGAAACTTTTTCCGTATCGGTCCTAGACGATTTTCGACGTGATATCACTGTAATGTAGACGGTTTCTAACAATATATATCATCACACCAAACTCGCTACAATTATTATTTACCGAGTTATTAGCAAATAATGGACGGATGTGCTACTTCGTCGGACGTTGGACGAAAATTTTTCTAACTCCCACCGCTAAGAGGAAACTTTTTCCGTATCGGTCCTAGACGATTTTCGACGTGATATCACTGTAATGTAGACGGTTTCTAACAATATATATCATCACACCAAACTCGCTACAATTATTATTTACCGAGTTATTAGCAAATAATGGACGGATGTGCTACTTCGTCGGACGTTGGACGAAAATTTTTCTAAGTCCCACCGCTAAGAGGAAACTTTTTCCGTATCGGTCCTAGACGATTTTCGACGTGATATCACTGTAATATAGACGGTTTCTAACAATATATATCATAACACCAAACTCGCTACTACTATTATTTACCGAGTTATTAGCAAATAATGGACGGATGTACTACTCCGTCGACAAAACTCTGGAAATTTTTCTAACTCCCACTGCTAAGAGGAAACTTTTTCCGTATCGGTCCTAGACGATTTTCGACGTGATATCACTGTAATATAGACGGTTTCTAACAATATATATCATAACACCGAACTCGCTACTACTATTATTTACCGAGTTATTAGCAAATAATGGACGGATGTACTACTCCGTCGACAAAACTCTGGAAATTTTTCCAAGTCCCACCGCTAAGAGGAAACTTTTTCCATATCGGTCCTAGACGATTTTCGACGTGATATCACTGTAATATAGACGGTTTCTAACAATATATATCATAACACCAAACTCGCTACTACTATTACTTACCGAGTTATTAGCAAATAATGGACGGATGTACTACTCCGTCGACAAAACTCTGGAAATTTTTCTAAGTCCCACCGCTAAGAGGAAACTTTTTCCATATCGGTCCTAGACGATTTTCGACGTGATATCACTGTAATATAGACGGTTCCTAACAATATATATCATAACACCAAACTCGCTACTACTATTATTTACCGAGTTATTAGCAAATAATGGACGGATGTGCTACTTCGTCGGACGTTGGACGAAAATTTTTCTAAGTCCCACCGCCAAGAGGAAACTTTTTCCGTATCGGCCCTAGACGATTTTCGACGTGATATCACTGTAATGTAGACGGCTTCTAACAATATATATCATAACACCAAACTCGCTACAATTATTATTTACCGAGTTATTAGCAAATAATGGACGGATGTGCTACTTCGTCGGACGTTGGACGAAAATTTTTCTAAGTCCCACCGCCAAGAGGAAACTTTTCCGTATCGGTCCTAGACGATTTTCGACGTGACATCACTGTAATATAGACGGTTTCTAACAATATATATCATAACACCAAACTCGCTACTACTATTATTTACCGAGTTATTAGCAAATAATGGACGGATGTACTACTCCGTCGACAAAACTCTGGAAATTTTTCTAAGTCCCACCGCTAAGAGGAAACTTTTTCCGTATCGGTCCTAGACGATTTTCGACGTGATATCACTGTAATGTAGACGGTTTCTAACAATATATATCATCACACCAAACTCGCTACAATTATTATTTACCGAGTTATTAGCAAATAATGGACGGATGTGCTACTTCGTCGGACGTTGGACGAAAATTTTTCTAAGTCCCACGGCTAAGAGGAAACTTTTTCCGTATCGGTCCTAGACGATTTTCGACGTGATATCACTGTAATATAGACGGTTTCTAACAATATATATCATAACACCAAACTCGCTACTACTATTACTTACCGAGTTATTAGCAAATAATGGACGGATGTACTACTCCGTCGACAAAACTCTGGAAATTTTTCTAAGTCCCACCGCTAAGAGGAAACTTTTTCCATATCGGTCCTAGACGATTTTCGACGTGATATCACTGTAATATAGACGGTTCCTAACAATATATATCATAACACCAAACTCGCTACTACTATTATTTACCGAGTTATTAGCAAATAATGGACGGATGTGCTACTTCGTCGGACGTTGGACGAAAATTTTTCTAAGTCCCACCGCCAAGAGGAAACTTTTTCCGTATCGGTCCTAGACGATTTTCGACGTGATATCACTGTAATATAGACGGTTTCTAACAATATATATCATAACACCGAACTCGCTACTACTATTATTTACCGAGTTATTAGCAAATAATGGACGGATGTACTACTCCGTCGACAAAACTCTGGAAATTTTTCTAACTCCCACCGCTAAGAAGAAACTTTTTCCGTATCGGTCCTAGACGATTTTCGACGTGATATCACTGTAATGTAGACGGTTTCTAACAATATATATAATCACACCAAACTCGCTACAATTATTATTTACCGAGTTATTAGCAAATAATGGACGGATGTGCTACTTCGTCGGACGTTGGACGAAAATTTTTCTAACTCCCACCGCTAAGAGGAAACTTTTTCCGTATCGGTCCTAGACGATTTTCGACGTGATATCACTGTAATGTAGACGGCTTCTAACAATATATATCATCACACCAAACTCGCTACAATTATTATTTACCGAGTTATTAGCAAATAATGGACGGATGTGCTACTTCGTCGGACGTTGGACGAAAATTTTTCTAACTCCCACCGCTAAGAGGAAACTTTTTCCGTATCGGTCCTAGACGATTTTCGACGTGATATCACTGTAATGTAGACGGTTTCTAACAATATATATCATCACACCAAACTCGCTACAATTATTATTTACCGAGTTATTAGCAAATAATGGACGGATGTGCTACTTCGTCGGACGTTGGACGAAAATTTTTCTAACTCCCACCGCTAAGAGGAAACTTTTTCCGTATCGGTCCTAGACGATTTTCGACGTGATATCACTGTAATGTAGACGGTTTCTAACAATATATATCATCACACCAAACTCGCTACAATTATTATTTACCGAGTTATTAGCAAATAATGGACGGATGTGCTACTTCGTCGGACGTTGGACGAAAATTTTTCTAAGTCCCACCGCTAAGAGGAAACTTTTTCCGTATCGGTCCTAGACGATTTTCGACGTGATATCACTGTAATATAGACGGTTTCTAACAATATATATCATAACACCAAACTCGCTACTACTATTATTTACCGAGTTATTAGCAAATAATGGACGGATGTACTACTCCGTCGACAAAACTCTGGAAATTTTTCTAACTCCCACTGCTAAGAGGAAACTTTTTCCGTATCGGTCCTAGACGATTTTCGACGTGATATCACTGTAATATAGACGGTTTCTAACAATATATATCATAACACCGAACTCGCTACTACTATTATTTACCGAGTTATTAGCAAATAATGGACGGATGTACTACTCCGTCGACAAAACTCTGGAAATTTTTCCAAGTCCCACCGCTAAGAGGAAACTTTTTCCATATCGGTCCTAGACGATTTTCGACGTGATATCACTGTAATATAGACGGTTCCTAACAATATATATCATAACACCAAACTCGCTACTACTATTATTTACCGAGTTATTAGCAAATAATGGACGGATGTGCTACTTCGTCGGACGTTGGACGAAAATTTTTCTAAGTCCCACCGCCAAGAGGAAACTTTTTCCGTATCGGTCCTAGACGATTTTCGACGTGATATCACTGTAATATAGACGGTTTCTAACAATATATATCATAACACCGAACTCGCTACTACTATTATTTACCGAGTTATTAGCAAATAATGGACGGATGTACTACTCCGTCGACAAAACTCTGGAAATTTTTCTAACTCCCACCGCTAAGAAGAAACTTTTTCCGTATCGGTCCTAGACGATTTTCGACGTGATATCACTGTAATGTAGACGGTTTCTAACAATATATATAATCACACCAAACTCGCTACAATTATTATTTACCGAGTTATTTGCAAATAATGGACGGATGTGCTACTTCGTCGGACGTTGGACGAAAATTTTTCTAACTCCCACCGCTAAGAGGAAACTTTTTCCGTATCGGTCCTAGACGATTTTCGACGTGATATCACTGTAATGTAGACGGTTTCTAACAATATATATCATCACACCAAACTCGCTACAATTATTATTTACCGAGTTATTAGCAAATAATGGACGGATGTGCTACTTCGTCGGACGTTGGACGAAAATTTTTCTAACTCCCACCGCTAAGAGGAAACTTTTTCCGTATCGGTCCTAGACGATTTTCGACGTGATATCACTGTAATGTAGACGGTTTCTAACAATATATATCATAACACCAAACTCGCTACAATTATTATTTACCGAGTTATTAGCAAATAATGGACGGATGTGCTACTTCGTCGGACGTTGGACGAAAATTTTTCTAACTCCCACCGCTAAGAGGAAACTTTTTCCGTATCGGTCCTAGACGATTTTCGACGTGATATCACTGTAATGTAGACGGTTTCTAACAATATATATCATCACACCAAACTCGCTACAATTATTATTTACCGAGTTATTAGCAAATAATGGACGGATGTGCTACTTCGTCGGACGTTGGACGAAAATTTTTCTAAGTCCCACCGCCAAGAGGAAACTTTTTCCGTATCGGTCCTAGACGATTTTCGACGTGACATCACTGTAATATAGACGGTTTCTAACAATATATATCATAACACCAAACTCGCTACTACTATTATTTACCGAGTTATTAGCAAATAATGGACGGATGTACTACTCCGTCGACAAAACTCTGGAAATTTTTCTAACTCCCACCGCTAAGAAGAAACTTTTTCCGTATCGGTCCTAGACGATTTTCGACGTGATATCACTGTAATATAGACGGTTTCTAACAATATATATCATAACACCGAACTCGCTACTACTATTATTTACCGAGTTATTAGCAAATAATGGACGGATGTACTACTCCGTCGACAAAACTCTGGAAATTTTTCCAAGTCCCACCGCTAAGAGGAAACTTTTTCCATATCGGTCCTAGACGATTTTCGACGTGATATCACTGTAATATAGACGGTTTCTAACAATATATATCATAACACCAAACTCGCTACTACTATTACTTACCGAGTTATTAGCAAATAATGGACGGATGTACTACTCCGTCGACAAAACTCTGGAAATTTTTCTAAGTCCCACCGCTAAGAGGAAACTTTTTCCATATCGGTCCTAGACGATTTTCGACGTGATATCACTGTAATATAGACGGTTCCTAACAATATATATCATAACACCAAACTCGCTACTACTATTATTTACCGAGTTATTAGCAAATAATGGACGGATGTGCTACTTCGTCGGACGTTGGACGAAAATTTTTCTAAGTCCCACCGCCAAGAGGAAACTTTTTCCGTATCGGTCCTAGACGATTTTCGACGTGATATCACTGTAATATAGACGGTTTCTAACAATATATATCATAACACCGAACTCGCTACTACTATTATTTACCGAGTTATTAGCAAATAATGGACGGATGTACTACTCCGTCGACAAAACTCTGGAAATTTTTCTAACTCCCACCGCTAAGAAGAAACTTTTTCCGTATCGGTCCTAGACGATTTTCGACGTGATATCACTGTAATGTAGACGGTTTCTAACAATATATATAATCACACCAAACTCGCTACAATTATTATTTACCGAGTTATTAGCAAATAATGGACGGATGTGCTACTTCGTCGGACGTTGGACGAAAATTTTTCTAACTCCCACCGCTAAGAGGAAACTTTTTCCGTATCGGTCCTAGACGATTTTCGACGTGATATCACTGTAATGTAGACGGTTTCTAACAATATATATCATCACACCAAACTCGCTACAATTATTATTTACCGAGTTATTAGCAAATAATGGACGGATGTGCTACTTCGTCGGACGTTGGACGAAAATTTTTCTAACTCCCACCGCTAAGAGGAAACTTTTTCCGTATCGGTCCTAGACGATTTTCGACGTGATATCACTGTAATGTAGACGGTTTCTAACAATATATATCATCACACCAAACTCGCTACAATTATTATTTACCGAGTTATTAGCAAATAATGGACGGATGTGCTACTTCGTCGGACGTTGGACGAAAATTTTTCTAACTCCCACCGCTAAGAGGAAACTTTTTCCGTATCGGTCCTAGACGATTTTCGACGTGATATCACTGTAATGTAGACGGTTTCTAACAATATATATCATCACACCAAACTCGCTACAATTATTATTTACCGAGTTATTAGCAAATAATGGACGGATGTGCTACTTCGTCGGACGTTGGACGAAAATTTTTCTAACTCCCACCGCTAAGAGGAAACTTTTTCCGTATCGGTCCTAGACGATTTTCGACGTGATATCACTGTAATGTAGACGGTTTCTAACAATATATATCATCACACCAAACTCGCTACAATTATTATTTACCGAGTTATTAGCAAATAATGGACGGATGTGCTACTTCGTCGGACGTTGGACGAAAATTTTTCTAAGTCCCACCGCCAAGAGGAAACTTTTTCCGTATCGGTCCTAGACGATTTTCGACGTGACATCACTGTAATATAGACGGTTTCTAACAATATATATCATAACACCAAACTCGCTACTACTATTATTTACCGAGTTATTAGCAAATAATGGACGGATGTACTACTCCGTCGACAAAACTCTGGAAATTTTTCTAACTCCCACCGCTAAGAAGAAACTTTTTCCGTATCGGTCCTAGACGATTTTCGACGTGATATCACTGTAATATAGACGGTTTCTAACAATATATATCATAACACCGAACTCGCTACTACTATTATTTACCGAGTTATTAGCAAATAATGGACGGATGTACTACTCCGTCGACAAAACTCTGGAAATTTTTCCAAGTCCCACCGCTAAGAGGAAACTTTTTCCATATCGGTCCTAGACGATTTTCGACGTGATATCACTGTAATATAGACGGTTTCTAACAATATATATCATAACACCAAACTCGCTACTACTATTACTTACCGAGTTATTAGCAAATAATGGACGGATGTACTACTCCGTCGACAAAACTCTGGAAATTTTTCTAAGTCCCACCGCTAAGAGGAAACTTTTTCCATATCGGTCCTAGACGATTTTCGACGTGATATCACTGTAATATAGACGGTTTCTAACAATATATATCATAACACCGAACTCGCTACTACTATTATTTACCGAGTTATTAGCAAATAATGGACGGATGTACTACTCCGTCGACAAAACTCTGGAAATTTTTCTAACTCCCACCGCTAAGAAGAAACTTTTTCCGTATCGGTCCTAGACGATTTTCGACGTGATATCACTGTAATGTAGACGGTTTCTAACAATATATATAATCACACCAAACTCGCTACAATTATTATTTACCGAGTTATTAGCAAATAATGGACGGATGTGCTACTTCGTCGGACGTTGGACGAAAATTTTTCTAACTCCCACCGCTAAGAGGAAACTTTTTCCGTATCGGTCCTAGACGATTTTCGACGTGATATCACTGTAATGTAGACGGTTTCTAACAATATATATCATCACACCAAACTCGCTACAATTATTATTTACCGAGTTATTAGCAAATAATGGACGGATGTGCTACTTCGTCGGACGTTGGACGAAAATTTTTCTAACTCCCACCGCTAAGAGGAAACTTTTTCCGTATCGGTCCTAGACGATTTTCGACGTGATATCACTGTAATGTAGACGGTTTCTAACAATATATATCATCACACCAAACTCGCTACAATTATTATTTACCGAGTTATTAGCAAATAATGGACGGATGTGCTACTTCGTCGGACGTTGGACGAAAATTTTTCTAACTCCCACCGCTAAGAGGAAACTTTTTCCGTATCGGTCCTAGACGATTTTCGACGTGATATCACTGTAATGTAGACGGTTTCTAACAATATATATCATCACACCAAACTCGCTACAATTATTATTTACCGAGTTATTAGCAAATAATGGACGGATGTGCTACTTCGTCGGACGTTGGACGAAAATTTTTCTAAGTCCCACCGCTAAGAGGAAACTTTTTCCGTATCGGTCCTAGACGATTTTCGACGTGATATCACTGTAATATAGACGGTTTCTAACAATATATATCATAACACCAAACTCGCTACTACTATTATTTACCGAGTTATTAGCAAATAATGGACGGATGTACTACTCCGTCGACAAAACTCTGGAAATTTTTCTAACTCCCACTGCTAAGAGGAAACTTTTTCCGTATCGGTCCTAGACGATTTTCGACGTGATATCACTGTAATATAGACGGTTTCTAACAATATATATCATAACACCGAACTCGCTACTACTATTATTTACCGAGTTATTAGCAAATAATGGACGGATGTACTACTCCGTCGACAAAACTCTGGAAATTTTTCCAAGTCCCACCGCTAAGAGGAAACTTTTTCCATATCGGTCCTAGACGATTTTCGACGTGATATCACTGTAATATAGACGGTTCCTAACAATATATATCATAACACCAAACTCGCTACTACTATTATTTACCGAGTTATTAGCAAATAATGGACGGATGTGCTACTTCGTCGGACGTTGGACGAAAATTTTTCTAAGTCCCACCGCCAAGAGGAAACTTTTTCCGTATCGGTCCTAGACGATTTTCGACGTGATATCACTGTAATATAGACGGTTTCTAACAATATATATCATAACACCGAACTCGCTACTACTATTATTTACCGAGTTATTAGCAAATAATGGACGGATGTACTACTCCGTCGACAAAACTCTGGAAATTTTTCTAACTCCCACCGCTAAGAAGAAACTTTTTCCGTATCGGTCCTAGACGATTTTCGACGTGATATCACTGTAATGTAGACGGTTTCTAACAATATATATAATCACACCAAACTCGCTACAATTATTATTTACCGAGTTATTAGCAAATAATGGACGGATGTGCTACTTCGTCGGACGTTGGACGAAAATTTTTCTAACTCCCACCGCTAAGAGGAAACTTTTTCCGTATCGGTCCTAGACGATTTTCGACGTGATATCACTGTAATGTAGACGGTTTCTAACAATATATATCATCACACCAAACTCGCTACAATTATTATTTACCGAGTTATTAGCAAATAATGGACGGATGTGCTACTTCGTCGGACGTTGGACGAAAATTTTTCTAAGTCCCACCGCTAAGAGGAAACTTTTTCCGTATCGGTCCTAGACGATTTTCGACGTGATATCACTGTAATATAGACGGTTTCTAACAATATATATCATAACACCAAACTCGCTACTACTATTATTTACCGAGTTATTAGCAAATAATGGACGGATGTACTACTCCGTCGACAAAACTCTGGAAATTTTTCTAACTCCCACTGCTAAGAGGAAACTTTTTCCGTATCGGTCCTAGACGATTTTCGACGTGATATCACTGTAATATAGACGGTTTCTAACAATATATATCATAACACCGAACTCGCTACTACTATTATTTACCGAGTTATTAGCAAATAATGGACGGATGTACTACTCCGTCGACAAAACTCTGGAAATTTTTCCAAGTCCCACCGCTAAGAGGAAACTTTTTCCATATCGGTCCTAGACGATTTTCGACGTGATATCACTGTAATATAGACGGTTCCTAACAATATATATCATAACACCAAACTCGCTACTACTATTATTTACCGAGTTATTAGCAAATAATGGACGGATGTGCTACTTCGTCGGACGTTGGACGAAAATTTTTCTAAGTCCCACCGCCAAGAGGAAACTTTTTCCGTATCGGTCCTAGACGATTTTCGACGTGATATCACTGTAATATAGACGGTTTCTAACAATATATATCATAACACCGAACTCGCTACTACTATTATTTACCGAGTTATTAGCAAATAATGGACGGATGTACTACTCCGTCGACAAAACTCTGGAAATTTTTCTAACTCCCACCGCTAAGAAGAAACTTTTTCCGTATCGGTCCTAGACGATTTTCGACGTGATATCACTGTAATGTAGACGGTTTCTAACAATATATATAATCACACCAAACTCGCTACAATTATTATTTACCGAGTTATTAGCAAATAATGGACGGATGTGCTACTTCGTCGGACGTTGGACGAAAATTTTTCTAACTCCCACCGCTAAGAGGAAACTTTTTCCGTATCGGTCCTAGACGATTTTCGACGTGATATCACTGTAATGTAGACGGTTTCTAACAATATATATCATCACACCAAACTCGCTACAATTATTATTTACCGAGTTATTAGCAAATAATGGACGGATGTGCTACTTCGTCGGACGTTGGACGAAAATTTTTCTAACTCCCACCGCTAAGAGGAAACTTTTTCCGTATCGGTCCTAGACGATTTTCGACGTGATATCACTGTAATGTAGACGGTTTCTAACAATATATATCATCACACCAAACTCGCTACAATTATTATTTACCGAGTTATTAGCAAATAATGGACGGATGTGCTACTTCGTCGGACGTTGGACGAAAATTTTTCTAACTCCCACCGCTAAGAGGAAACTTTTTCCGTATCGGTCCTAGACGATTTTCGACGTGATATCACTGTAATATAGACGGTTTCTAACAATATATATCATAACACCAAACTCGCTACTACTATTATTTACCGAGTTATTAGCAAATAATGGACGGATGTACTACTCCGTCGACAAAACTCTGGAAATTTTTCTAACTCCCACTGCTAAGAGGAAACTTTTTCCGTATCGGTCCTAGACGATTTTCGACGTGATATCACTGTAATGTAGACGGTTTCTAACAATATATATCATAACACCAAACTCGCTACTACTATTATTTACCGAGTTATTAGCAAATAATGGACGGATGTGCTACTTCGTCGGACGTTGGACGAAAATTTTTCTAACTCCCACCGCTAAGAGGAAACTTTTTCCGTATCGGTCCTAGACGATTTTCGACGTGATATCACTGTAATATAGACGGTTTCTAACAATATATATCATAACACCAAACTCGCTACTACTATTATTTACCGAGTTATTAGCAAATAATGGACGGATGTACTACTCCGTCGACAAAACTCTGGAAATTTTTCCAAGTCCCACCGCTAAGAGGAAACTTTTTCCATATCGGTCCTAGACGATTTTCGACGTGATATCACTGTAATATAGACGGTTTCTAACAATATATATCATAACACCAAACTCGCTACAATTATTATTTACCGAGTTATTAGCAAATAATGGACGGATGTGCTACTTCGTCGGACGTTGGACGAAAATTTTTCTAAGTCCCACCGCCAAGAGGAAACTTTTTCCGTATCGGTCCTAGACGATTTTCGACGTGATATCACTGTAATATAGACGGTTTCTAACAATATATATAATCACACCAAACTCGCTACAATTATTATTTACCGAGTTATTAGCAAATAATGGACGGATGTGCTACTTCGTCGGACGTTGGACGAAAATTTTTGTAACTCCCACCGCTAAGAGGAAACTTTTTCCGTATCGGTCCTAGACGATTTTCGACGTGATATCACTGTAATGTAGACGGTTTCTAACAATATATATCATCACACCAAACTCGCTACAATTATTATTTACCGAGTTATTAGCAAATAATGGACGGATGTGCTACTTCGTCGGACGTTGGACGAAAATTTTTCTAAGTCCCACCGCCAAGAGGAAACTTTTCCCGTATCGGTCCTAGACGATTGTCGACGTGATATCACTGTAATGTAGACGGTTTCTAACAATATATATAATCACACCAAACTCGCTACAATTATTATTTACCGAGTTATTAGCAAATAATGGACGGATGTGCTACTTCGTCGGACGTTGGACGAAAATTTTTGTAACTCCCACCGCTAAGAGGAAACTTTTTCCGTATCGGTCCTAGACGATTTTCGACGTGATATCACTGTAATATAGACGGTTTCTAACAATATATATCATAACACCAAACTCGCTACTACTATTATTTACCGAGTTATTAGCAAATAATGGACGGATGTACTACTCCGTCGACAAAACTCTGGAAATTTTTCTAACTCCCACCGCTAAGAAGAAACTTTTTCCGTATCGGTCCTAGACGATTTTCGACGTGATATCACTGTAATGTAGACGGTTTCTAACAATATATATAATCACACCAAACTCGCTACAATTATTATTTACCGAGTTATTAGCAAATAATGGACGGATGTGCTACTTCGTCGGACGTTGGACGAAAATTTTTCTAACTCCCACCGCTAAGAGGAAACTTTTTCCGTATCGGTCCTAGACGATTTTCGACGTGATATCACTGTAATGTAGACGGTTTCTAACAATATATATCATCACACCAAACTCGCTACAATTATTATTTACCGAGTTATTGGCAAATAATGGACGGATGTGCTACTTCGTCGGACGTTGGACGAAAATTTTTCTAACTCCCACCGCTAAGAGGAAACTTTTTCCGTATCGGTCCTAGACGATTTTCGACGTGATATCACTGTAATGTAGACGGTTTCTAACAATATATATCATCACACCAAACTCGCTACAATTATTATTTACCGAGTTATTAGCAAATAATGGACGGATGTGCTACTTCGTCGGACGTTGGACGAAAATTTTTCTAACTCCCACCGCTAAGAGGAAACTTTTTCCGTATCGGTCCTAGACGATTTTCGACGTGATATCACTGTAATGTAGACGGTTTCTAACAATATATATCATCACACCAAACTCGCTACAATTATTATTTACCGAGTTATTAGCAAATAATGGACGGATGTGCTACTTCGTCGGACGTTGGACGAAAATTTTTCTAAGTCCCACCGCCAAGAGGAAACTTTTTCCGTAGCGGTCCTAGACGATTTTCGACGTGATATCACTGTAATATAGACGGTTTCTAACAATATATATCATAACACCAAACTCGCTACTACTATTATTTACCGAGTTATTAGCAAATAATGGACGGATGTGCTACTTCGTCGGACGTTGGACGAAAATTTTTCTAACTCCCACCGCTAAGAGGAAACTTTTTCCGTATCGGTCCTAGACGATTTTCGACGTGATATCACTGTAATATAGACGGTTTCTAACAATATATATCATAACACCGAACTCGCTACTACTATTATTTACCGAGTTATTAGCAAATAATGGACGGATGTACTACTCCGTCGACAAAACTCTGGAAATTTTTCTAACTCCCACCGCTAAGAAGAAACTTTTTCCGTATCGGTCCTAGACGATTTTCGACGTGATATCACTGTAATGTAGACGGTTTCTAACAATATATATAATCACACCAAACTCGCTACAATTATTATTTACCGAGTTATTAGCAAATAATGGACGGATGTGCTACTTCGTCGGACGTTGGACGAAAATTTTTCTAAGTCCCACCGCCAAGAGGAAACTTTTTCCGTAGCGGTCCTAGACGATTTTCGACGTGATATCACTGTAATGTAGACGGTTTCTAACAATATATATCATCACACCAAACTCGCTACAATTATTATTTACCGAGTTATTAGCAAATAATGGACGGATGTGCTACTTCGTCGGACGTTGGACGAAAATTTTTCTAACTCCCACCGCTAAGAGGAAACTTTTTCCGTATCGGTCCTAGACGATTTTCGACGTGATATCACTGTAATGTAGACGGTTTCTAACAATATATATCATCACACCAAACTCGCTACAATTATTATTTACCGAGTTATTAGCAAATAATGGACGGATGTGCTACTTCGTCGGACGTTGGACGAAAATTTTTCTAACTCCCACCGCTAAGAGGAAACTTTTTCCGTATCGGTCCTAGACGATTTTCGACGTGATATCACTGTAATGTAGACGGTTTCTAACAATATATATCATAACACCAAACTCGCTACTACTATTATTTACCGAGTTATTAGCAAATAATGGACGGATGTGCTACTTCGTCGGACGTTGGACGAAAATTTTTCTAACTCCCACCGCTAAGAGGAAACTTTTTCCGTATCGGTCCTAGACGATTTTCGACGTGATATCACTGTAATATAGACGGTTTCTAACAATATATATCATAACACCAAACTCGCTACAATTATTATTTACCGAGTTATTAGCAAATAATGGACGGATGTGCTACTTCGTCGGACGTTGGACGAAAATTTTTCTAAGTCCCACCGCCAAGAGGAAACTTTTTCCGTAGCGGTCCTAGACGATTTTCGACGTGATATCACTGTAATATAGACGGTTTCTAACAATATATATCATAACACCAAACTCGCTACTACTATTATTTACCGAGTTATTAGCAAATAATGGACGGATGTACTACTCAGTCGACAAAACTCTGGAAATTTTTCTAACTCCCACCGCTAAGAAGAAACTTTTTCCGTATCGGTCCTAGACGATTTTGGACGTGATATCACTGTAATGTAGACGGTTTCTAACAATATATATAATCACACCAAACTCGCTACAATTATTATTTACCGAGTTATTAGCAAATAATGGACGGATGTGCTACTTCGTCGGACGTTGGACGAAAATTTTTCTAACTCCCACCGCTAAGAGGAAACTTTTTCCGTATCGGTCCTAGACGATTTTCGACGTGATATCACTGTAATGTAGACGGTTTCTAACAATATATATCATCACACCAAACTCGCTACAATTATTATTTACCGAGTTATTAGCAAATAATGGACGGATGTGCTACTTCGTCGGACGTTGGACGAAAATTTTTCTAACTCCCACCGCTAAGAGGAAACTTTTTCCGTATCGGTCCTAGACGATTTTCGACGTGATATCACTGTAATGTAGACGGTTTCTAACAATATATATCATCACACCAAACTCGCTACAATTATTATTTACCGAGTTATTAGCAAATAATGGACGGATGTGCTACTTCGTCGGACGTTGGACGAAAATTTTTCTAACTCCCACCGCTAAGAGGAAACTTTTTCCGTATCGGTCCTAGACGATTTTCGACGTGATATCACTGTAATATAGACGGTTTCTAACAATATATATCATAACACCAAACTCGCTACTACTATTATTTACCGAGTTATTAGCAAATAATGGACGGATGTGCTACTTCGTCGGACGTTGGACGAAAATTTTTCTAACTCCCACCGCTAAGAGGAAACTTTTTCCGTATCGGTCCTAGACGATTTTCGACGTGATATCACTGTAATATAGACGGTTTCTAACAATATATATCATAACACCAAACTCGCTACTACTATTATTTACCGAGTTATTAGCAAATAATGGACGGATGTACTACTCAGTCGACAAAACTCTGGAAATTTTTCTAACTCCCACCGCTAAGAAGAAACTTTTTCCGTATCGGTCCTAGACGATTTTCGACGTGATATCACTGTAATATAGACGGTTTCTAACAATATATATCATAACACCGAACTCGCTACTACTATTATTTACCGAGTTATTAGCAAATAATGGACGGATGTACTACTCCGTCGACAAAACTCTGGAAATTTTTCTAACTCCCACCGCTAAGAAGAAACTTTTTCCGTATCGGTCCTAGACGATTTTCGACGTGATATCACTGTAATGTAGACGGTTTCTAACAATATATATAATCACACCAAACTCGCTACAATTATTATTTACCGAGTTATTAGCAAATAATGGACGGATGTGCTACTTCGTCGGACGTTGGACGAAAATTTTTCTAAGTCCCACCGCCAAGAGGAAACTTTTTCCGTAGCGGTCCTAGACGATTTTCGACGTGATATCACTGTAATGTAGACGGTTTCTAACAATATATATAATCACACCAAACTCGCTACAATTATTATTTACCGAGTTATTAGCAAATAATGGACGGATGTGCTACTTCGTCGGACGTTGGACGAAAATTTTTCTGAGTCCCACCGCCAAGAGGAAACTTTTTCCGTAGCGGTCCTAGACGATTTTCGACGTGATATCACTGTAATGTAGACGGTTTCTAACAATATATATCATCACACCAAACTCGCTACAATTATTATTTACCGAGTTATTAGCAAATAATGGACGGATGTGCTACTTCGTCGGACGTTGGACGAAAATTTTTGTAACTCCCACCGCTAAGAGGAAACTTTTTCCGTATCGGTCCTAGACGATTTTCGACGTGATATCACTGTAATGTAGACGGTTTCTAACAATATATATCATCACACCAAACTCGCTACAATTATTATTTACCGAGTTATTAGCAAATAATGGACGGATGTGCTACTTCGTCGGACGTTGGACGAAAATTTTTCTAAGTCCCACCGCCAAGAGGAAACTTTTTCCGTATCGGTCCTAGACGATTTTCGACGTGATATCACTGTAATGTAGACGGTTTCTAACAATATATATAATCACACCAAACTCGCTACAATTATTATTTACCGAGTTATTAGCAAATAATGGACGGATGTGCTACTTCGTCGGACGTTGGACGAAAATTTTTGTAACTCCCACCGCTAAGAGGAAACTTTTTCCGTATCGGTCCTAGACGATTTTCGACGTGATATCACTGTAATATAGACGGTTTCTAACAATATATATCATAACACCAAACTCGCTACTACTATTATTTACCGAGTTATTAGCAAATAATGGACGGATGTACTACTCAGTCGACAAAACTCTGGAAATTTTTCTAACTCCCACCGCTAAGAAGAAACTTTTTCCGTATCGGTCCTAGACGATTTTCGACGTGATATCACTGTAATGTAGACGGTTTCTAACAATATATATAATCACACCAAACTCGCTACAATTATTATTTACCGAGTTATTAGCAAATAATGGACGGATGTGCTACTTCGTCGGACGTTGGACGAAAATTTTTCTAACTCCCACCGCTAAGAGGAAACTTTTTCCGTATCGGTCCTAGACGATTTTCGACGTGATATCACTGTAATGTAGACGGTTTCTAACAATATATATCATCACACCAAACTCGCTACAATTATTATTTACCGAGTTATTAGCAAATAATGGACGGATGTGCTACTTCGTCGGACGTTGGACGAAAATTTTTCTAACTCCCACCGCTAAGAGGAAACTTTTTCCGTATCGGTCCTAGACGATTTTCGACGTGATATCACTGTAATGTAGACGGTTTCTAACAATATATATCATCACACCAAACTCGCTACAATTATTATTTACCGAGTTATTAGCAAATAATGGACGGATGTGCTACTTCGTCGGACGTTGGACGAAAATTTTTCTAACTCCCACCGCTAAGAGGAAACTTTTTCCGTATCGGTCCTAGACGATTTTCGACGTGATATCACTGTAATATAGACGGTTTCTAACAATATATATCATAACACCAAACTCGCTACTACTATTATTTACCGAGTTATTAGCAAATAATGGACGGATGTGCTACTTCGTCGGACGTTGGACGAAAATTTTTCTAACTCCCACCGCTAAGAGGAAACTTTTTCCGTATCGGTCCTAGACGATTTTCGACGTGATATCACTGTAATATAGACGGTTTCTAACAATATATATCATAACACCAAACTCGCTACTACTATTATTTACCGAGTTATTAGCAAATAATGGACGGATGTACTACTCAGTCGACAAAACTCTGGAAATTTTTCTAACTCCCACCGCTAAGAAGAAACTTTTTCCGTATCGGTCCTAGACGATTTTCGACGTGATATCACTGTAATATAGACGGTTTCTAACAATATATATCATAACACCGAACTCGCTACTACTATTATTTACCGAGTTATTAGCAAATAATGGACGGATGTACTACTCCGTCGACAAAACTCTGGAAATTTTTCTAACTCCCACCGCTAAGAAGAAACTTTTTCCGTATCGGTCCTAGACGATTTTCGACGTGATATCACTGTAATGTAGACGGTTTCTAACAATATATATAATCACACCAAACTCGCTACAATTATTATTTACCGAGTTATTAGCAAATAATGGACGGATGTGCTACTTCGTCGGACGTTGGACGAAAATTTTTCTAACTCCCACCGCTAAGAGGAAACTTTTTCCGTATCGGTCCTAGACGATTTTCGACGTGATATCACTGTAATGTAGACGGTTTCTAACAATATATATCATCACACCAAACTCGCTACAATTATTATTTACCGAGTTATTAGCAAATAATGGACGGATGTGCTACTTCGTCGGACGTTGGACGAAAATTTTTCTAACTCCCACCGCTAAGAGGAAACTTTTTCCGTATCGGTCCTAGACGATTTTCGACGTGATATCACTGTAATGTAGACGGTTTCTAACAATATATATCATCACACCAAACTCGCTACAATTATTATTTACCGAGTTATTAGCAAATAATGGACGGATGTGCTACTTCGTCGGACGTTGGACGAAAATTTTTCTAACTCCCACCGCTAAGAGGAAACTTTTTCCGTATCGGTCCTAGACGATTTTCGACGTGATATCACTGTAATGTAGACGGTTTCTAACAATATATATCATCACACCAAACTCGCTACAATTATTATTTACCGAGTTATTAGCAAATAATGGACGGATGTGCTACTTCGTCGGACGTTGGACGAAAATTTTTCTAACTCCCACCGCTAAGAGGAAACTTTTTCCGTATCGGTCCTAGACGATTTTCGACGTGATATCACTGTAATGTAGACGGTTTCTAACAATATATATCATCACACCAAACTCGCTACAATTATTATTTACCGAGTTATTAGCAAATAATGGACGGATGTGCTACTTCGTCGGACGTTGGACGAAAATTTTTCTAAGTCCCACCGCCAAGAGGAAACTTTTTCCGTATCGGTCCTAGACGATTTTCGACGTGATATCACTGTAATGTAGACGGTTTCTAACAATATATATAATCACACCAAACTCGCTACAATTATTATTTACCGAGTTATTAGCAAATAATGGACGGATGTGCTACTTCGTCGGACGTTGGACGAAAATTTTTGTAACTCACACCGCTAAGAGGAAACTTTTTCCGTATCGGTCCTAGACGATTTTCGACGTGATATCACTGTAATATAGACGGTTTCTAACAATATATATCATAACACCAAACTCGCTACTACTATTATTTACCGAGTTATTAGCAAATAATGGACGGATGGACTACTCCGTCGACAAAACTCTGGAAATTTTTCTAACTCCCACCGCTAAGAAGAAACTTTTTCCGTATCGGTCCTAGACGATTTTCGACGTGATATCACTGTAATGTAGACGGTTTCTAACAATATATATAATCACACCAAACTCGCTACAATTATTATTTACCGAGTTATTAGCAAATAATGGACGGATGTGCTACTTCGTCGGACGTTGGACGAAAATTTTTCTAACTCCCACCGCTAAGAGGAAACTTTTTCCGTATCGGTCCTAGACGATTTTCGACGTGATATCACTGTAATGTAGACGGTTTCTAACAATATATATCATCACACCAAACTCGCTACAATTATTATTTACCGAGTTATTAGCAAATAATGGACGGATGTGCTACTTCGTCGGACGTTGGACGAAAATTTTTCTAACTCCCACCGCTAAGAGGAAACTTTTTCCGTATCGGTCCTAGACGATTTTCGACGTGATATCACTGTAATATAGACGGTTTCTAACAATATATATCATAACACCAAACTCGCTACTACTATTATTTACCGAGTTATTAGCAAATAATGGACGGATGTGCTACTTCGTCGGACGTTGGACGAAAATTTTTCTAACTCCCACCGCTAAGAGGAAACTTTTTCCGTATCGGTCCTAGACGATTTTCGACGTGATATCACTGTAATATAGACGGTTTCTAACAATATATATCATAACACCAAACTCGCTACTACTATTATTTACCGAGTTATTAGCAAATAATGGACGGATGTACTACTCAGTCGACAAAACTCTGGAAATTTTTCTAACTCCCACCGCTAAGAAGAAACTTTTTCCGTATCGGTCCTAGACGATTTTCGACGTGATATCACTGTAATATAGACGGTTTCTAACAATATATATCATAACACCGAACTCGCTACTACTATTATTTACCGAGTTATTAGCAAATAATGGACGGATGTACTACTCCGTCGACAAAACTCTGGAAATTTTTCTAACTCCCACCGCTAAGAAGAAACTTTTTCCGTATCGGTTCTAGACGATTTTCGACGTGATATCACTGTAATGTAGACGGTTTCTAACAATATATATCATCACACCAAACTCGCTACAATTATTATTTACCGAGTTATTAGCAAATAATGGACGGATGTGCTACTTCGTCGGACGTTGGACGAAAATTTTTGTAACTCCCACCGCTAAGAGGAAACTTTTTCCGTATCGGTCCTAGACGATTTTCGACGTGATATCACTGTAATGTAGACGGTTTCTAACAATATATATCATCACACCAAACTCGCTACAATTATTATTTACCGAGTTATTAGCAAATAATGGACGGATGTGCTACTTCGTCGGACGTTGGACGAAAATTTTTCTAAGTCCCACCGCCAAGAGGAAACTTTTTCCGTATCGGTCCTAGACGATTTTCGACGTGATATCACTGTAATGTAGACGGTTTCTAACAATATATATAATCACACCAAACTCGCTACAATTATTATTTACCGAGTTATTAGCAAATAATGGACGGATGTGCTACTTCGTCGGACGTTGGACGAAAATTTTTGTAACTCACACCGCTAAGAGGAAACTTTTTCCGTATCGGTCCTAGACGATTTTCGACGTGATATCACTGTAATATAGACGGTTTCTAACAATATATATCATAACACCAAACTCGCTACTACTATTATTTACCGAGTTATTAGCAAATAATGGACGGATGTACTACTCCGTCGACAAAACTCTGGAAATTTTTCTAACTCCCACCGCTAAGAAGAAACTTTTTCCGTATCGGTCCTAGACGATTTTCGACGTGATATCACTGTAATGTAGACGGTTTCTAACAATATATATAATCACACCAAACTCGCTACAATTATTATTTACCGAGTTATTAGCAAATAATGGACGGATGTGCTACTTCGTCGGACGTTGGACGAAAATTTTTCTAACTCCCACCGCTAAGAGGAAACTTTTTCCGTATCGGTCCTAGACGATTTTCGACGTGATATCACTGTAATGTAGACGGTTTCTAACAATATATATCATCACACCAAACTCGCTACAATTATTATTTACCGAGTTATTAGCAAATAATGGACGGATGTGCTACTTCGTCGGACGTTGGACGAAAATTTTTCTAACTCCCACCGCTAAGAGGAAACTTTTTCCGTATCGGTCCTAGACGATTTTCGACGTGATATCACTGTAATGTAGACGGTTTCTAACAATATATATCATCACACCAAACTCGCTACAATTATTATTTACCGAGTTATTAGCAAATAATGGACGGATGTGCTACTTCGTCGGACGTTGGACGAAAATTTTTCTAACTCCCACCGCTAAGAGGAAACTTTTTCCGTATCGGTCCTAGACGATTTTCGACGTGATATCACTGTAATGTAGACGGTTTCTAACAATATATATCATCACACCAAACTCGCTACAATTATTATTTACCGAGTTATTAGCAAATAATGGACGGATGTGCTACTTCGTCGGACGTTGGACGAAAATTTTTCTAACTCCCACCGCTAAGAGGAAACTTTTTCCGTATCGGTCCTAGACGATTTTCGACGTGATATCACTGTAATGTAGACGGTTTCTAACAATATATATCATCACACCAAACTCGCTACAATTATTATTTACCGAGTTATTAGCAAATAATGGACGGATGTGCTACTTCGTCGGACGTTGGACGAAAATTTTTCTAAGTCCCACCGCCAAGAGGAAACTTTTTCCGTATCGGTCCTAGACGATTTTCGACGTGATATCACTGTAATGTAGACGGTTTCTAACAATATATATAATCACACCAAACTCGCTACAATTATTATTTACCGAGTTATTAGCAAATAATGGACGGATGTGCTACTTCGTCGGACGTTGGACGAAAATTTTTGTAACTCACACCGCTAAGAGGAAACTTTTTCCGTATCGGTCCTAGACGATTTTCGACGTGATATCACTGTAATATAGACGGTTTCTAACAATATATATCATAACACCAAACTCGCTACTACTATTATTTACCGAGTTATTAGCAAATAATGGATGGATGTACTACTCCGTCGACAAAACTCTGGAAATTTTTCTAACTCCCACCGCTAAGAAGAAACTTTTTCCGTATCGGTCCTAGACGATTTTCGACGTGATATCACTGTAATGTAGACGGTTTCTAACAATATATATAATCACACCAAACTCGCTACAATTATTATTTACCGAGTTATTAGCAAATAATGGACGGATGTGCTACTTCGTCGGACGTTGGACGAAAATTTTTCTAACTCCCACCGCTAAGAGGAAACTTTTTCCGTATCGGTCCTAGACGATTTTCGACGTGATATCACTGTAATGTAGACGGTTTCTAACAATATATATCATCACACCAAACTCGCTACAATTATTATTTACCGAGTTATTAGCAAATAATGGACGGATGTGCTACTTCGTCGGACGTTGGACGAAAATTTTTCTAACTCCCACCGCTAAGAGGAAACTTTTTCCGTATCGGTCCTAGACGATTTTCGACGTGATATCACTGTAATGTAGACGGTTTCTAACAATATATATCATCACACCAAACTCGCTACAATTATTATTTACCGAGTTATTAGCAAATAATGGACGGATGTGCTACTTCGTCGGACGTTGGACGAAAATTTTTCTAACTCCCACCGCTAAGAGGAAACTTTTTCCGTATCGGTCCTAGACGATTTTCGACGTGATATCACTGTAATGTAGACGGTTTCTAACAATATATATCATCACACCAAACTCGCTACAATTATTATTTACCGAGTTATTAGCAAATAATGGACGGATGTGCTACTTCGTCGGACGTTGGACGAAAATTTTTGTAACTCACACCGCTAAGAGGAAACTTTTTCCGTATCGGTCCTAGACGATTTTCGACGTGATATCACTGTAATATAGACGGTTTCTAACAATATATATCATAACACCAAACTCGCTACTACTATTATTTACCGAGTTATTAGCAAATAATGGACGGATGTGCTACTTCGTCGGACGTTGGACGAAAATTTTTCTAACTCCCACCGCTAAGAGGAAACTTTTTCCGTATCGGTCCTAGACGATTTTCGACGTGATATCACTGTAATATAGACGGTTTCTAACAATATATATCATAACACCAAACTCGCTACTACTATTATTTACCGAGTTATTAGCAAATAATGGACGGATGTACTACTCAGTCGACAAAACTCTGGAAATTTTTCTAACTCCCACCGCTAAGAAGAAACTTTTTCCGTATCGGTCCTAGACGATTTTCGACGTGATATCACTGTAATATAGACGGTTTCTAACAATATATATCATAACACCGAACTCGCTACTACTATTATTTACCGAGTTATTAGCAAATAATGGACGGATGTACTACTCCGTCGACAAAACTCTGGAAATTTTTCTAACTCCCACCGCTAAGAGGAAACTTTTTCCGTATCGGTCCTAGACGATTTTCGACGTGATATCACTGTAATGTAGACGGTTTCTAACAATATATATCATCACACCAAACTCGCTACAATTATTATTTACCGAGTTATTAGCAAATAATGGACGGATGTGCTACTTCGTCGGACGTTGGACGAAAATTTTTCTAACTCCCACCGCTAAGAGGAAACTTTTTCCGTATCGGTCCTAGACGATTTTCGACGTGATATCACGGTAATGTAGACGGTTTCTAACAATATATATCATAACACCAAACTCGCTACTACTATTATTTACCGAGTTATTAGCAAATAATGGACGGATGTACTACTCCGTCGACAAAACTCTGGAAATTTTTCTAAGTCCCACCGCTAAGAGGAAACTTTTTCCATATCGGTCCTAGACGATTTTCGACGTGATATCACTGTAATGTAGACGGCTTCTAACAATATATATCATAACACCAAACTCGCTACAATTATTATTTACCGAGTTATTAGCAAATAATGGACGGATGTGCTACTTCGTCGGACGTTGGACGAAAATTTTTCTAAGTCCCACCGCCAAGAGGAAACTTTTTCCGTAGCGGTCCTAGACGATTTTCGACGTGATATCACTGTAATATAGACGGTTTCTAACAATATATATAATAACACCAAACTCGCTACTACTATTATTTACCGACTTATTAGCAAATAATGGACGGATGTGCTACTTCGTCGGACGTTGGACGAAAATTTTTCTAACTCCCACCGCTAAGAGGAAACTTTTTCCGTATCGGTCCTAGACGATTTTCGACGTGATATCACTGTAATGTAGACGGTTTCTAACAATATATATCATCACACCAAACTCGCTACAATTATTATTTACCGAGTTATTAGCAAATAATGGACGGATGTGCTACTTCGTCGGACGTTGGACGAAAA
>NW_027489306.1:30345-56557 GCF_050948215.1 Halictus rubicundus | reverse complement strand
GTTTTCTGCTCCAATTCGGCGATTTTCGATCATTTTCTTTCGTTTTCATGCAAATTAAACGTTTCGCGTATAGAATCGCTGATTCTGCGATAAACTAGTCGAAAACGTGTTTTCTGCCACAATTCGACGATTTTCGTGTGACGTTCGCCGTTCCACGTCTCCGTTTGAACTAGAAAATAAGAATATATTAATAATAATTCAATACATATCATGTACTAGCATAAGCAGTAAGAATACAGACCGTACCGTATAACGTACATCTTCGATACCCAGCGTCCGACCTGGAAAATAAAATAATAATTAAGTAATAATTAATAAATGTTACATATGGAATTAACCGAATAACGTCCGATCGTTACGTATAAAAGTCCTACCAACCATATTAATTAACCGAGCAAAGTCCTACCGACCATACAGTCCTATAGACTGCATCATATAGCACACGCATGCGAATACCGTTAACATTTAGAATAATATAAACAATTCATAACAAACGTTCTGTAATAATCATTAGAAGCGTTACGTACATAAGTCCTACCGACTATACCATATAACATGCGATTCAAACACCGTTAACATTCAGCGTAAAATGTTATAAACAATTGTAATAATTATTAAAAGCGAAGACCTAGATAACAGTCCTACCGACCGTATTATATGAACAGTTCTACCGACCGTGTTATACAGCAGACGCGTCCAAATACCGTTGGAACATTATAAACATTTATAACAAACAAAAGGCGTAGCCATAAGCACTAAAGGACACACAACCTACAGTCCTACCGACCGTACTATACCGCTTACATATTCAAATACCGTTAACATTCAGCGAAGAATGTTATAAACAATTTATAATAAACGATCTGCGTAACTATTAAAAGCATAACCAAATAAGCGCTAAAGGCACAGTCCTACCGACCATATTATATAGCGTACACGTTCAAATACCGCTAACATTCAGCGTAGAATATTATAAACAATTATAATAACGTTCAGTAACAATTGTCAAAGCGTAGCTAATAAGTACACAACCATTGTAACGCAAACACATAGAACCTAAGTACACTGACACGCAGCGAACATATTAATATTAAGAACGATAATATTGTCAAGTATTATTATGTGACGTTGGTCGCGACACCAACGTTAGAGTAAGCGTATAAAATAAGTACACTATTGTAACACAAAACATTTTAGAGATAAGCACAAAAATCCATCTACTCCTCACAAACCTAACCTCGACAAGATCCCGATAACTCCCAAAACTTCGTCCAAACCAAAAATCCTTCCAGATCCAGATACTAGAACGAATTCCACAAACCTAACCTAAAAATCCAAAAAACCAAAAATTTCCAAAATCAAAAATTCCAACAGATTTAGAAACTAGAGCGAATTCCACGAACCTAACCTAAAAATCCAAAATTATTTTGAAAACCAAATAACCTATCTTAATCCTTGACCTAAACCAAACCCAAATCCGAAAACCCCATTCCGATACGAATCCTAAAAACCCATCAAATCGCCAATCCAAAATGATCTGAGAATATTTCGAGGCATTCAAGGTCAAATCCGAATTTAGACGAAAATCCGCCGAAAAATAATCAATAAATATTTCTAAGTTCCCATTTCACGGGAACATAGAAAATATCTCGCGAAATCGAAACAGTCGAGAAATATTCTAAGTCCCATTAAAATAAATAAAATCGGGCATGCGGCCCTGATAATAATTAAGAAATCAGTCGTGCGGCCCTGCAAAGCTGCGTCAGCTGCCGAGTCAGCACCGCAGAGGGCAAATCGGTCAAAGACCGTCAGCGAAATCCGAGCGACCGTACGTGCTCGAGATTACCGAGTCAGCGAAATTCCGCCAACAAGCCTGCTATAAGTAGAGGCCCTTCAGACCAAGAAATTCAGTCTAGCTTCGGCTAGCGACCGAGTCAGGTCGAACCCGCGTTTCTATATCCAACGAATTCTCAGTCTGGTCCCGACCAGCAACCGACTAAGGTTGAACCCGCGATACTATTTCCTGCGACTTTAATTCCAAGTGTTACTATTTCCCTGCGATTACTACTTCCAAGTGTTACTATTTCCTGCGATTATTTCTAAGTCCCATCTTGTGCAAAATATTCTAAGTCCATTTCATAAAATACAATTATTCTAAATAAATCATATTGAAGTTAGTTGTTGTGTTACAAGTGTATAACCTAGTTCAACATTCGACGCAAACTCCCTAGTTCCGTATCAGTGCTAATAATTTCGGTATCCCGTACGCTATCGTCGCTGAGGACTGGATCCGCACCGATAGTAGGGATACGACGCGACCCCTTAGACATTATACTTCGTACGCTACCGCCGCTGAGGACTGGATCCGCACCGGTAGTAGAAGTATAATCTTTATCAGTATACTTAGTTCGGTGCTCCATACGCTATCGCCGCTGAGGACTGGATCCGCACCGATAGTAGGAGTATTCGAAAGAGTTTGATTTCGGGAAGGAAGCAGTGCGAGTGGACCGACTTTACGTCGGACCGCGGACACCGTGCAACCTCGGAACCGACGTCGCTGAGGACTGGATCCGCACCGTCACCTCCGAGTGGAGTGTTCTGGACCGAATCACTCTCTTGAGATTCCCGAAATAAGGAACCGTCGTTAAATTATCAGGGACATCCACCGTGTAGGGACATCCTTCCCCTCACCTCCTCACATGGGTCGCACCCGTCGCGCTGGTCGTAAATTCCAGTTGGCAAAAATCGCCCGTTCTATATATCTGGTTGCTCGCCCGCATTACGCACCTCTCGGGACCACCGAGAAGATTCCGGCACGCGACGTACCTTCCGTGTCGAATAGGCCTGTCAACCACGCGGACAGTGCCCGCGTATACATCGAACCGATAACAACCCAGGACGCAGCTCCAGTCCGGCAACCTGCGGAGAGCCGCTACACGCACACGTTGGTCACGATAGACGACCTCCCGTCCGTGCCGTACCGCCACGTCAGTACACAGGAACGGATACAGAGAGCGGCCAGCTCTCCTCGCCGGGCACCTATCGAGCCCTTGTGGACGCTGTATCCAGTACAGTACGTCCCTGCACTGCCGTGCCTAGAGGACATCTGCGTGGAGGACCCTCGCTACGAGAAATACGCCCGCCTCCGGCAGCACATACTACTCCACTACTACTAAATGTAAGAATAGCCCCTAGCTTTAAGTCCCCTGAAGCGCCGTAGTTCGCGTACACTTGTACGACCGCGTGCAAGCGTCGGTAGCGGGCCCTGATCAGACGCAGACGTACGAGCTGCGTGGATCGAAGGTCGTTAATTTAATTAGTCAGTTGACCCGGGAACACGAGGGCGGGGAAGACTCGGCATCCCTTTGAACAATCCCTCCCCGGGACGTGACAATTAAGAACAAATGTTTAATACGTACGCCTATGGTCGCGTTGAATAAAAGCAATGTACGCCGATGGTTATAATTCCGCGATTGCATCGTCAGCGATAACGCACGTTCGCAGAAGCGATAAGCAAAGAACAAAGAGACTGCTGACACAGCAGTCAAGATTAAAAGTATATATACCAAGGCAGTGCAGCAAACACCGGCTTATCCAGTATCGGCTTCGCTTAGCTCTTAATCAGTTGACTTTCGGCATTCAATCAGTTCACTTCGTTCAGTCTCAGTCTACTACTCGAACAGTACGGTCGCGTCCGCAGAGCAATCTTCTATATCATATATTCTGAATCCGCTTCAGATCTTCTATATCATTATACTGAATCCGCTTCAGTCCTCTGTATCAATCCTACGAATATTCAAGTTAGTTGTTAGCATATTGTAATCATTCATACTATTTTAAATATATTACTCATTATATTATCCTGTTAAATTCAGTGTCTTATTATACGTACCTTCCATCACTGGTGAACAGTTGAACATAGTAACAGTGTCTTTGCAATTATTATTGACATCTGTGCAGAAGTGAGGACTGGATCCGCACCCACAGACCTTAGTATTTGCAAACGAACGGCATAGGTAGTGTGCTTGTACTTCCTTCATGACACTTGTGTAGAAGTGAGGACTGGATCCGCACCGACAAGCGATTGATACGATTTACAAGTTACCAGAGAGTTAGTTAACGTGTCCTCGTACGCCTTCTTGACATCTGTGTAGAAGTGAGGACTGGATCCGCACCGACAGACGATAGAACTAGCCTACGAGCAGAAACCATATATAAGTGAAACAGTTAGAATTATTTTGCAAAGTATACAGTATTCCTCCCGCCTTCCTCATCGCTCCTTACATGCGTCGAACACGTCGGGCAGGCAGAAAACACCAGCTAGCGAAACTAGTCTGGGCCGCGCGTCAAACATCTGCAACACGACAGCAGTTATTAGGCACGTTCGAGTGCACGTGCAGCACCGTAAACGTCACGCCGAGAATCGAACCGCGTACGGAAGAAGTCACCAACCACGCGGGTGATTTCCGCGAGTTAAATCCTGCCGATCGAGAGGAAGTCGACGCCTACCTCGAACGAGTATTCGAGACAGCCAGCAGGACCTTCCAGTTCGGTGTCATCCCACAGAGGCCCGCCGATTCTCACTGCAGGATAATCCAGGATCAATTCCTGCCCGCCGCCGATCGTCTTTTGTTTCGCATCGAGAGACCAGACGACATTCCGTGGAGACTCGAGCCCGTCTCCTTCGTTCCCTCGTTGCCGAACGTCGATGACATCTGTATCGACGATCCTCGATACTTCCGATACTGTCAGCTGCGGAGATTGCTGCTAAACTACTATTACTGAGGAAGCAGAGCGGTGAGCGTTAAATATAAGTCCGATACCTGTCAAATCGCGATCCCGCGTTTTCGAGCCGTTAGCAAAACCGTGTAAAACCGCGAGTGCAAGTGATCGTTCATCCGTGTCCAAGATCAGATTCGGGCGTACGTACCGTTTGGATCAAAGGCCGTCATATTAGAGTTGCTTTCCGGAATAAGCGAGGACGGATCGTGCCGTTATTTATTTTTTCGCCGATCCACGCCCGGGACGTGACATTCGATCATTTTCTTTTGTTTTCATGCAAATTAAGCGTTTCAGCGTACGAATACGCTATTCTGGTCAGAAACCGCGGATTCGCGTATAGAATCGCTGATTCTGCGATAAACTATTCGAAAACGTGTTTTCTGCTCCAATTCGGCGATTTTCGATCATTTTCTTTCGTTTTTCATGCAAATTAAACGTTTCGCGTATAGAATCGCTGATTCTGCGATAAACTGGTCGAAATCGTGTTTTCTGCCACAATTCGGCGATTTTCGATCATTTTCTTTCGTTTTCAGGCAAATTAATCGTTTCGCGTATAGAATCGCTGATTCTGTGATAAACTGGTCGAAATCGTGTTTTCTGCCACAACTCGGCGATTTTCGATCATTTTCTTTTGTTTTCATGCAAATTAAGCGTTTCAGCGTACGAATACGCTATTCTGGTCAGAAACCGCGGATTCGCGTAGAGAATCGCTGATTCTGCGATAAACTAGTCGAAAACGTGTTTTCTGCTCCAATTCGGCGATTTTCGATCATTTTCTTTCGTTTTCATGCAGATTAAGCGTTTCGCGTATAGAATCGCTGATTCTGCGACAAACTAGTCGAAAACGTGTTTTCTGCATCAATTCGGCGATTTTCGATCATTTTCGTTCGTTTTCATGTGTTACGTCCCGCGGGTCCTTTTCGCGTTTTTAAAAACTGACGCGAACTCTACCGTGGATCAAGACGTTATTTCCTAACCTTTTTGGCCCAACCGGCGCGTACGTCCGCGTTCTGGCTCGGGATTTCGCGATGTTTTATTTACTTGGGCACTTACCTTCGCTGCCTCGTTGCCTTGTTATTGTTGACGCTGGCTCTCGCGTATAGTTGCCTCCTCGGGTCGTGGACGGGAATGCGAGCGATGTCGTGTACGATCGGCGGAAGGATCAGCGGAATAAGTTTATACGGCTGCTCTGCTACAGGCACTGCCATCCAGGTGTGGTCCACTGCTTCCTTTCGTTGTGGCTGCTGAGGCTTCGGTGGTGACCCGGACACGATTGTCACTTTCGCGGAGAACGCGGTTTCGCGGATGACGCGAGGAATCGAACACACGCCGAGATACGGACTAAATCTGTACGAGGTCACGTCCGTTTGATATTCGTGCGCCAAACGCTTCAACTGGTATTTTCGTCCGGCACGACGCGGCATGAAGGCTATTGTAGATCAATCACGAGATAACGATTCAATTTACTATCATTCGAGAAATCTCCCGTCGGCGTGCCGAGACTGCCTGGTGGGCTCAGACACACGCCAAGGAAAGATTCGGATCTATCTCGCGGAAACCCCGTGCTTGCGCCGAGACTGCCTGGTGGGCTCAGACACGCAAGTAGGGAGTTTATAATGATATTAACAATTTCGTCGCGAGACACTTCACTGCACGTAGCACCGGAACGACAATAAACAACACTGAGTTTAATGGTGACGATGATTTAATATTTCAAAGACAATTACAAAATACAAATAAACTAAGAATACGCGTACGACTGAATATATATATAATATGATATAGAATAAGACGTAAGTAATACTAAGAAATCGCTCGATATAGAAAGGTTCGGAATAGTCGAGTGTTAGCGCGACTGAGGCGAGAACGAGAGTGAATCTCTCCGGTGCTGCACGGACCTCCTTCGCTCAGCGCCCGAGTGGTATGGCGGACGGCGCTGCCAGCGCGATGGTGGGGCGCGTGGCGTGATGGTGGGGCGCGTGACGTTGCCTGGCGCGGCAGTGGGGCTCGCTAGCACGCGATGACGTACTGCCGGGCGCTTCCACGCGTCGTGAGGCGAAATAACGGACTTAGAATTATTTACAGAGTATATACATATATAATGACATTATAATATTAAAATGAATAGAAAAAATGTAGTGATATAAAATATAGATTATAAAATAAATAATGGTATGAATTATGGATTTATTATGTATGTATATATATATATATATATATATATATATATATATATATATATATATATATATATATATGTATGTATTGAATCTTATTACTAACTTAGTCTATGCTTAACCTAATGATGACGGATGACGTCATCGTCAACACGTCGGTGCCCGACGTGACACATGCAAATTAAGCGTTTAATCGTACGAATACGCTATTCTGGTCAGAAACGGCAGATTCGCGTAGAGAATCGCTGATTCTGCGATAAACTGGAACAAATCGTGTTTTCTCTTACAATTGATCGTAAACTAGTCGAAAACGTGTTTTCTGCTACAATTCAGCGATTTTCGATCATTTTCTTTCGTTTTCATGCAAATTAAGCGTTTCGCGTATAGAATCGCTGATTCTGCGACAAACTGGTCGTAATCGTGTTTTCTGCCACAACTCGTTGATTTTCGATCAGTTTCGTTCGCTTTCATGCAAATTAAGCGTTTCGAGTAGAGAATCGCTGATTCTGCGATAGACTAGTCGAAATCGTGTTTTCTGCCACAATGCGGCGATTTTCGATCATTTTCTTTTGTTTTCATGCAAATTAAGCGTTCCAGCGTACGAATACGCTATTCTGGTCAGAAACGGCAGATTCATGTAGAGAATCGCTGATTCTGCGATAAACTAGTCGAAAACGTGTTTTCTGCTCCAATTCGGCGATTTTCGATCATTTTCTTTCGTTTTCATGCAAATTAAGCGTTTCGCGTATAGAATCGCTGATTCTGCGACAAACTGGTCGTAATCGTGTTTTCTGCCACAACTCGTTGATTTTCGATCATTTTCTTTTGTTTTCATGCAAATTAAGCGTTTCAGCGTACGAATACGCTATTCTGGTCAGAAACCGCGGATTCGCGTATAGAATCGCTGATTCTGCGATAAACTAGTCGAAAACGTGTTTTCTGCTCCAATTCGGCGATTTTCGATCATTTTCTTTCGTTTTCATGCAAATTAAACGTTTCGCGTATAGAATCGCTGATTCTGCGATAAACTAGTCGAAAACGTGTTTTCTGCCACAATTCGACGATTTTCGATCATTTTCTTTTGTTTTCATGCAAATTAAGCGTTTCAGCGTACGAATAGGCTATTCTGGTCAGAAACCGCGGATTCGCGTATAGAATCGCTGATTCTGCGATAAACTGGTCGAAATCGTGTTTTCTGCCACAATTCGGCGATTTTCGATCATTTTCTTTCGTTTTCAGGCAAATTAATCGTTTCGCGTATAGAATCGCTGATTCTGTGATAAACTGGTCGAAATCGTGTTTTCTGCCACAACTCGGCGATTTTCGATCATTTTCTTTTGTTTTCATGCAAATTAAGCGTTCCAGCGTACGAATACGCTATTCTGGTCAGAAACGGCAGACTCGCGTAGAGAATCGCTGATTCTGCGATAAACTAGTCGAAAACGTGTTTTCTGCTCCAATTCGGCGATTTTCGATCATTTTCTTTCGTTTTCATGCAAATTAAGCGTTTCGCGTATAGAATCGCTGATTCTGCGACAAACTGGTCGTAATCGTGTTTTCTGCCACAACTCGTTGATTTTCGATCATTTTCTTTTGTTTTCATGCAAATTAAGCGTTTCAGCGTACGAATACGCTATTCTGGTCAGAAACCGCGGATTCGCGTATAGAATCGCTGATTCTGCGATAAACTAGTCGAAAACGTGTTTTCTGCTCCAATTCGGCGATTTTCGATCATTTTCTTTCGTTTTCATGCAAATTAAACGTTTCGCGTATAGAATCGCTGATTCTGCGACAAACTAGTCGACAACGTGTTTTCTGCCACAATTCGTTGATTTTCGATCATTTTCTTTCGTTTTCAGGCAAATTAAGCGTTTCGCGTATAGAATCGCTGATTCTGCGATAAACTGGTCGAAATCGTGTTTTCTGCCACAATTCGGCGATTTTCGATCATTTTCTTTCGTTTTCAGGCAAATTAATCGTTTCGCGTATAGAATCGCTGATTCTGTGATAAACTGGTCGAAATCGTGTTTTCTGCCACAACTCGGCGATTTTCGATCATTTTCTTTCGTTTTCATGCAAATTAAGCGTTTCGCGTATAGAATCGCTGATTCTGCGACAAACTAGTCGAAAACGTGTTTTCTGCCACAATTCGGCGATTTTCGATCATTTTCGTTCGTTTTCATGCAAATTAATCGTTTCAGCGTGCCAATATGCGATTCTGGTCAGAAACGGCGGATTCGCATAGAGAATCGCTGATTCTGCGATAAACTAGTCGAAATCGTGTTTTCTGCCACAATTCTGTGATTTTCGATCATTTTCGTTCGTTTTCATGCAAATTAAGCGTTTAATCGTACGAATACGCTATTCTGGTAAGAAACGGCAGATTCGCGTAGAGAATCGCTGATTCTGCGATAAACTGGAACAAATCGTGTTTTCTCTTACAATTGATCGTAAACTAGTCGAAAACGTGTTTTCTGCTACAATTCAGCGATTTTCGATCATTTTCTTTCGTTTTCATGCAAATTAAGCGTTTCGCGTATAGAATCGCTGATTCTGCGACAAACTGGTCGTAATCGTGTTTTCTGCCACAACTCGTTCTTTTTCGATCAGTTTCGTTCGCTTTCATGCAAATTAAGCGTTTCGAGTAGAGAATCGCTGATTCTGCGATAGACTAGTCGAAATCGTGTTTTCTGCCACAATGCGGCGATTTTCGATCATTTTCTTTTGTTTTCATGCAAATTAAGCGTTCCAGCGTACGAATACGCTATTCTGGTCAGAAACGGCAGATTCATGTAGAGAATCGCTGATTCTGCGATAAACTAGTCGAAAACGTGTTTTCTGCTCCAATTCGGCGATTTTCGATCATTTTCTTTCGTTTTCATGCAAATTAAGCGTTTCGCGTATAGAATCGCTGATTCTGCGACAAACTGGTCGTAATCGTGTTTTCTGCCACAACTCGTTGATTTTCGATCATTTTCTTTTGTTTTCATGCAAATTAAGCGTTTCAGCGTACGAATACGCTATTCTGGTCAGAAACCGCGGATTCGCGTATAGAATCGCTGATTCTGCGATAAACTAGTCGAAAACGTGTTTTCTGCTCCAATTCGGCGATTTTCGATCATTTTCTTTCGTTTTCATGCAAATTAAACGTTTCGCGTATAGAATCGCTGATTCTGCGATAAACTAGTCGAAAACGTGTTTTCTGCCACAATTCGACGATTTTCGATCATTTTCTTTTGTTTTCATGCAAATTAAGCGTTTCAGCGTACGAATACGCTATTCTGGTCAGAAACCGCGGATTCGCGTATAGAATCGCTGATTCTGCGATAAACTAGTCGAAAACGTGTTTTCTGCTCCAATTCGGCGATTTTCGATCATTTTCTTTCGTTTTCATGCAAATTAAACGTTTCGCGTATAGATGTCACGTCCCGGGCGTGGATCGGCGAAAAAATAAATAACGGCACGATCCGTCCTCGCTTATTCCGGAAAGCAACTCTAATATGACGGCCTTTGATCCAAACGGTACGTACGCCCGAATCTGATCTTGGACACGGATGAACGATCACTTGCACTCGCGGTTTTACACGGTTTTGCTAACGGCTCGAAAACGCGGGATCGCGATTTGACAGGTATCGGACTTATATTTAACGCTCACCGCTCTGCTTCCTCAGTGATAGTAGTTTAGCAGCAATCTCCGCAGCTGACAGTATCGGAAGTATCGAGGATCGTCGATACAGATGTCATCGACGTTCGGCAACGAGGGAACGAAGGAGACGGGCTCGAGTCTCCACGGAATGTCGTCTGGTCTCTCGATGCGAAACAAAAGACGATCGGCGGCGGGCAGGAATTGATCCTGGGTTATCCTGCAGCGAGAATCGGCGGGCCTCTGCGGGATGACACCGAACTGGAAGGACCTGCTGGCTGTCTCGAATACTCGTTCGAGGTAGGCGTCGACTTCCTCTCGATCGGCAGGATTTAACTCGCGGAAATCACCCGCGTGGTTGGTGATTTCTTCCGTACGCGGTTCGATTCTCGGCGTGACGTTTACGGTGCTGCACGTGCACTCGAACGTGCCTAATAACTGCTGTCGTGTTGCAGATGTTTGACGCGCGGCCCAGACTAGTTTCGCTAGCTGGTGTTTTCTGCCTGCCCGACGTGTTCGACGCATGTAAGGAGCGATGAGGAAGGCGGGAGGAATACTGGTATACTTTGCAAAATAATTCTAACTGTTTCACTTATATATGGTTTCTGCTCGTAGGCTAGTTCTATCGTCTGTCGGTGCGGATCCAGTCCTCACTTCTACACAGATGTCAAGAAGGCGTACGAGGACACGTTAACTAACTCTCTGGTAACTTGTAAATCGTATCAATCGCTTGTCGGTGCGGATCCAGTCCTCACTTCTACACAAGTGTCATGAAGGAAGTACAAGCACACTACCTATGCCGTTCGTTTGCAAATACTAAGGTCTGTGGGTGCGGATCCAGTCCTCACTTCTGCACAGATGTCAATAATAATTGCAAAGACACTGTTACTATGTTCAACTGTTCACCAGTGATGGAAGGTACGTATAATAAGACACTGAATTTAACAGGATAATATAATGAGTAATATATTTAAAATAGTATGAATGATTACAATATGCTAACAACTAACTTGAATATTCGTAGGATTGATACAGAGGACTGAAGCGGATTCAGTATAATGATATAGAAGATCTGAAGCGGATTCAGAATATATGATATAGAAGATTGCTCTGCGGACGCGACCGTACTGTTCGAGTAGTAGACTGAGACTGAACGAAGTGAACTGATTGAATGCCGAAAGTCAACTGGATTAAGAGCTAAGCGAAGCCGATACTGGATAAGCCGGTGTTTGCTGCACTGCCTTGGTATATATACTTTTAATCTTGACTGCTGTGTCAGCAGTCTCTTTGTTCTTTGCTTATCGCTTCTGCGAACGTGCGTTATCGCTGACGCTGCAATCGCGGAATTATAACCATCGGCGTACATTGCTTTTATTCAACGCGACCATAGGCGTACGTATTAAACATTTGTTCTTAATAATACTTGACAATATTATCGTTCTTAATATTAATATGTTCGCTGCGTGTCAGTGTACTTAGGTTCTATGTGTTTGCGTTACAATGGTTGTGTACTTATTAGCTACGCTTTGACAATTGTTACTGAACGTTATTATAATTGTTTATAATATTCTACGCTGAATGTTAGCGGTATTTGAACGTGTACGCTATATAATATGGTCGGTAGGACTGTGCCTTTAGCGCTTATTTGGTTATGCTTTTAATAGTTACGCAGATCGTTTATTATAAATTGTTTATAACATTCTTCGCTGAATGTTAACGGTATTTGAATATGTAAGCGGTATAGTACGGTCGGTAGGACTGTAGGTTGTGTGTCCTTTAGTGCTTATTGGCTACGCCTTTTGTTTGTTATAAATGTTTATAATGTTCCAACGGTATTTGGACGCGTCTGCTGTATAACACGGTCGGTAGAACTGTTCATATAATACGGTCGGTAGGACTGTTATCTAGGTCTTCGCTTTTAATAATTATTACAATTGTTTATAACATTTTACGCTGAATGTTAACGGTGTTTGAATCGCATGTTATATGGTATAGTCGGTAGGACTTATGTACGTAACGCTTCTAATGATTATTACAGAACGTTTGTTATGAATTGTTTATATTATTCTAAATGTTAACGGTATTCGCATGCGTGTGCTATATGATGCAGTCTATAGGACTGTATGGTCGGTAGGACTTTGCTCGGTTAATTAATATGGTTGGTAGGACTTTTATACGTAACGATCGGACGTTATTCGGTTAATTCCATATGTAACATTTATTAATTATTACTTAATTATTATTTTATTTTCCAGGTCGGACGCTGGGTATCGAAGATGTACGTTATACGGTACGGTCTGTATTCTTACTGCTTATGCTAGTACATGATATGTATTGAATTATTATTAATATATTCTTATTTTCTAGTTCAAACGGAGACGTGGAACGGCGAACGTCACACCTCCCCCCTTAGGGAGGAAATTTCTCGGAGGGAAATTTCCGGGTTAAGGCGGCGAAAAACAGGGTGTATTGATACATTGTCGTCGTCGTCGCGTGCTCGGGGTAAGGGTTGCGCTATGCTTGATTGTCTTTTTAGGGTTGGGTTCGGGTGGGCTTGGGCTTCCTCTTCTTGGGTTTTTGGGAGGGCTTGGGGTTTGGGCTCACTTGCACTTTCTTTTTCATCCGTGGATCTCGTCTTCTTCTATCTCTCGAGGTTTGCTGAAGACTTCCCTGGTCCTCACCCTCGCTATCTCGATAGAGCATAGGCAGCATTCCACGCAGGGTATTGATAGTAACATCTCTTTGCCGCATCTTCCACAGGTGTTATTGTTGATTGTGATCTGTATCGAGTGCACGTAGATTATCTCCATTCTTTGTTGTGGTACCCTTTTGATGCAGCGGTAGCAGATTTCCGTGCCATCTCTTGTAGTGTATATCCTTCCCAGGTAGCATTTGTATTTGGCAAAACGCCAGAGGTGCTCGTTCTTCTTTTCATCGGCGGTTTTGGGTAGTCGCTGTCCTGGGCGGCACATGATGTCTTGGGGGTTTTAATAATTATTCTTTTAAAGGGGCAGGGGTGAAGTTAGCGCCTGCCTGGAAATTTCCGAGGTTAACCCTAGCCTTTTTCAGTTTGTTCGCGTGTACTATCTTATGTCTATTGTGTAAATCTATCTTAACATTAGTGTCGGACAGGACATCAATGATTTCGTAAGGGCCTGTATATTGCGCATCGAATTTACCTTTCCTTGGTTCCTTGAGTAAGTACACCTGGTCACCGATAGCGAAGCGTTGGGGATTGGTTTTCCTATCATAATAATTTTTTGACTTTCGTTTAGCTGCTTCTAGACTATCGCGTGCCCGGGATTGTATTTGTGTGAGTTTGTACTGGAGTTCAGTGATATAATTGTTATAGGATTCGTCCTCGCAGGAGAGGAAGGAAGCGTCGGAGGTGGGTACTCGTGCTAGGGAACCAAAAACTAGTTCGTGGGGCGTGAAATTCGTCCCTTCGTGGACGCTAGTATTATAACTGAACATTGCCAAATTCAGCCATTTATTCCAATTGTTTCTGGATATATATTGCTTCAAATATTCTGCCAGTACTAAGTGCGACCTTTCAATAGATCCATTGCTCTGGGGGTGGAAGGCAGTTGTTTGAAAGCGGGCTATTTTAAATTTCTTTGCTACAGCCTTCATCAGTGAACTGGTGAAGTTCGCTCCTTGATCCGTGAGCAGGGCCTTTGGGGCTCCGAAACGGCAGATGAAATTTTCTATAAACGCTTCTGCGGTGTCTATAGCACCGGTGCTTCTTAGAGGAACGGCGAGAGAATATTTTGTGAGTAAGTCCTGAATCGTCAGGATGTATTCGTATCCTTCTGGAGTGGGGGTAGTGGACCTACAATGTCCATTGATATTTTGTCGAATGCCCTACCAGGGGTATCCGTGAGGGTCATCGGCAAGCGTGTCTTTACGCGCGTTAATTTGTTTAGCTGGCAACTCTGACAATTATTGACGAATGTGGTTACGTCGGCCTTGAGTGTTTTCCAATAATATTTCTCTCTGATGCGTTTATACGTTTTGGTAATGCCCTTGTGTCCGGCGTATGCCGAGACATGATTTTCTTGCAGGATTTCCAGTCGTCTGTCTACAGCTGGTATCTGGATCTCATTGGCACATGCAAATATTCTTAGGTTCGTCGGTGCGAAGAGTTCAATGAGTACTTCCTGTGTATACTTCCAGGGAATTGAATCGAGGAAGGTTTTCGAGATGGACAGGGATGTCAGGCCCAGTTCCTCTACTACGTTATAGAGGGATCTGAGGGACTCGTTCACATCATCTTGCGTGATCTCGTGAAGGCTGGTTTCTTTGATGGGGAGCTGTATAAGTCTGTACTGCCCCAATTTATTCACCTTCGCCCTGTGGAGTACAAGTTCTTTGCTTGTAGTAATCTTTCCTTCTCGGAATAGGTCTGCTGCGCCGTGGTCTACCGGGCGACCATCTTGGGTGATGAAACAGACCAAGTTATCGCTTCGCATTATAAGCCTATCGCGAATATGCGTGATAGTGCGGTGTCGGATGAAGGCTGGCGGATTGTTATCGTCGAGGATAGCTTCGTCAGCATCCGAGTTTTCGCTTTCCGATTCGGAGAAGGTCTCTTCTCGGATTGGCAATGGTGAGAAGGACTTCGAGGTATTTGGTTGCGAGGAATCAGCGTTTTCGGGCGATAGGGACAGTGGGAACGGAAGTGGAGGAGACGAGAAGCTTGGTGACCGTGTCAGGTCGGGATTATCTCGGAGCTGAGGAGTCACGTTCGTCCTGGGAATTTTAGGAAGGCTGGCCGTATCCGGTGATAAGGAGGGGCTCGAGTTTCTTCTTCGAGTGCGAATTGGACTGCTTGGTTCTGGAGACGTAGATGAGCTAAGCCTCGTTCGCCATCGCAGTGGTGGCGTGAGGGGAGGCGGCATCCGTCGTCTATCCTCGTCTGCAGGCGAGTTTGCTGCTATTGGAAACGCGACCGGGTTTCGTGAAAGGGCATCGGCGTTGGAATTCGCCTTCCCCGGCTTGTATATGATCTCATATTCGAACTCAGCTAATTTTAATCTCCAACGTAGCAATCTGGACGTGGGATCCTTGACTGAGTTCATCCATACTAAGGGCCTATGGTCCGTAACGAGAGTGAATTTTCGGCCGTAGATGTACGGGCGGAAATATTGGACTGCGAAGATGATCGCTAGGCACTCCTTCTCTATGGTAGAGTAATTGATCTCTGCTCCGTGCAGGATCCTTGAAGTATAGGCGATGGGCCTATCTTTTCCTATTTCTCCTTGGCTTAACACCGCTCCGATGGCGTAGCCTGATGCGTCGCAAGTGACGTTGAAAGGTCTCGAGAAATCGGGGTATTGTAATACGGGTTCCTCGCACAGTGCGTTTCGCAATGTGTCAAATGCTTTTTCTTGCTCAGGTCCCCACGCGAATTTGGTATCTTTGGTGAGGAGTTTGGTAAGGGGTTTGGAAATTTGGGCAAATTTATCGATGAATCTACGGTAGTAGCCGGCTAGGCCCAAGAATTCGCGAATGTTCTTTACGTTTTTAGGGCGAGGAAAATTCTGAACAGCTGAAATCTTTTTTGGACAAGGTCTGACCCCGTCTTCGCTTATTTGGTGACCTAAGTATGCTACCTCTTTGTGTAGGAAACCGCATTTGGACGGTTGCAGTTTCAAGTTCGCATTTCGCAATCGGAGAGCTAGTTTATTGAACTTGGAACGGTGTTCCTCGAGGGTACGCGCGTAGATGACTATATCGTCTAGGTAGACGAATAGCTCGTTGCCTTGAAGGCCGCTTAATATGGTGTCCATGAGACGTTGGAACGTGGCTGGGGCGTTTTTTAGACCGAAGGGCATTCTGTTATATTGGTAATGACCGTAGGGGGTTGAAAACGCGGTTTTGGCAGCGTCTGCCTTTTCCATGGCTATCTGATGGAACCCACTTGCTAAATCAAATACGCTAAAATATTTCGCGCTACCTAACTGGTCTAGTATCTCGTTAATACTTGGTAGCGGGTACGCGTCGGCGATAGACTTTTCGTTCAAGGCTCGGTAGTCTATTACCATTCGCCATTTTTTGTTCCCGTGTTCGTCAGGTTTCTTAGGGACGATCCAGAGGGGTGAATTATACGGAGAGTTTGAAGGGACTACGATGTCGTTTTCTAATAACTCGCGCATTTGGCGGTCTATTTCTTCCCGGTGAATCGGCGGGTATCTATATTGCTTTGTATGGACCGGAATATCGTCGGTCGTGGGTATTTTATGGGTCACCGCGTGGGTTTTTCCTAACCGATCTCCTTGGAGGTGGAAGAGATCGTGATTTTCTTCTAGCAAAATTTTTACATGGTCTATCTCTTCCGGCGAGAGATGATCCGTATGGATAGTTTCCATCAATTCAGTCATGCGTGACTCTAAGCTTCGACTTTGCATTGCATAAGAGTAATTACTAATTCTTTCTTTCTTTTCAGTGCAAGGATAAGACAATGGAGACGTTCCGGAGCGAGAGCTGGATTTTAAATCAGCGCGTTGGCTGGACGTAGAAAAGACCTCAGGGCTGCTGCCTGGGTTGAATGAGACTTCAGGGCTACTGCCTGGAATGAATGAGACTTCAGGGCTGTTGCCTGGAATAATCGAGAACTCAGGGCGGACACTGGAGTTCGATTTGCAATAGGACGCGAAAGGGTTTTCCTCGATCTCTTCTACCTCTAACGGAGGGAGGGAGAAGTTCGCCACGTCGGTCGATGCATTTACGCACCGCAGGATTGCCTTCCCGTTCCTATTCGTTACCATGCAATCGCCAAGGTATACGTCCTTGCTTATTTCCTTACGCTTAATATAACCTACGTCTGAGCCGTAGCAATTAACCGCGATACAAGCGATCGTTCTGGCCTCGATCTGGTACTCGCGTGTCGTGTGAAACGGTATCTCGACGTTGTTACGCATAATTCGTTCTCTTGCAAAGTCTATTGTTGCTCCTTCGCGGAAGAAGGGAGCGCCGAGCATTCCGTCTATGTTGTCTGGAATGCCGTTCGAGACGACGTGAAACGTCGTAGGATTTTCGCATATCTGAACTGATATTGTTCCGGCGGATTCTTCCATGGCATCACCGAAGCCATGAATCGCTATACTTTTGCTTCTATTAATTTTTACGTCTGGTTTCAGACAAGAAGGTTTCACTAAATTGATTTCTGAACCGGTGTCAATCAGTAGTTCGCATTCGCGTTGGAACTGCGGTGCTGCTATTTTAACGCAGGCTGTGGGGGTACCGGGGCTGATATTGACAGCTGAGACGAATTTGTTTTCGATCGTCGCGGAATTATTTAACGTCGCGGAATTCTCCGTCGCGGATTGATATACCGGCGCGGAATTCTTCATTGCGGATTTCTTTGTCGTCGCGGAATTACTCTTCGCGGAACTATTCCTCGTCGCGGAATTATTTATCGTCGCGGAATCTGTCGTCGCGGAATTCTCCGTCGCGGATTTCTGTTTCGTCGCGGCATTATTCTTCGCGGATTTCGGTTTCGTCGCGGCTGTATTCTTCGCGGATTTCTGTTTCGTCGCGGCATTATTTATCGTCGCTGAATTCTCCGTCGCGGATTGATATACCGGCGCGGGATTCTTCGTCGCGGATTTCTGTTTCGTCGCGGCATTATTTATCGTGGATTTCTTTATCGTCGCGGAATTCTTCGTCGCGGATAATGCTTGTTGTCGCGAGTTTGAAAAAGGTATGCATACATTGCGGCATTTAATCTGACTTTTCTCGCGTGAAATTTCTCCTCCTTCGGCGAAGAACGGAGAGCCAAGGATTCCGTCTACGTACGACGGAAGGTTGTCGGGCAATACATGAAATATTGTTTCTATCGCGTCGGCTAAGCGTATCGTTACTGTGCCAAGGGTGTTAGTTATTTTACCCGTTATTCCTTGGACTTCTACGGTGTCACTCTGTGTGACTTTTACGGAGCCGCGGAGGCTGGATAACTTTACTAAATTTATTTGTAACTCTGGGTCTACTAAAAATTCGGATCTTTCTAATAACTGTGGGGCCGTGGTGGCTACGCATGGGACGCGGGGGTTGTTTGCGAGATTAATTGTTGATACGAAATGTGCGGATTTTTCTATTGGCGCGACGCGCTGGTTCCGGCCTCGCGTTTTTCTATTATCGCGTTGACTGCTTTCTTTATAGGGGCGGCCTCCCGGACCGGAGTCTGGTGGGTCGGGAGGCTTGTGCCGTTTCCCGACTCGTATCTCAAATTATATTGCCGTTTGCGACACTCGTGAATGTCGTGTCCGTTAAATTTGCAGTACGAGCACTGCTTAATCTGCTCGGCGGGGAATTTGTCGCGGGGTTCGCGATATGAACGGAATGTCGGTTTCGCGAATTGTTCGCGCTGCTCGTGGGGCGGATAATAATTTCGTGACGGAATGTGCCGTCGGGGTTCGTCGTAATCTCTTCTCGGCGCGTCATATTTTCGAGGGACGTCATATCTTTTACGATGGCTGGGTTCGCGGAACGGTGCGTCGTCTGTTTGTTGCGGGGGTTCCCGGTAAGGAATGTCGTTGTGACGTCGCGACGATTCGCGGTATTCATTACTTGCATTGTCGCGTCGCTCTGGCGTTCGATAACGCGGTTCGGAGAAGTGTACGCGGCGATTGCTTTCTCTAGGGGGTTCTTTAGCGCGTAATTTATCGTGTTCGTACATTTTAAATGCCTCGATGGCTTCGTCGAAAAGTTCATCTAAGGGGGCTTGTCGCGATATTCTAATTTCGATTCTTATTTGTGGTATAAGACCACGTAGGAAACTGCTTGCCGTAAGCGTATTGACTTCTTCTAAATTTATCGACCATTCTCCGGTGTCGATGATTGCGGTACGGAGATCTTTCACTCTACTAATGTAATCTATGATGTGCTCGTTTGCGTACTGCGAGATGCTAGCAAGTTCTCCTCGATATTGGTCGACCGTTTTAAATGGACATAATACGTCTCTCAGACGTCGCGAAAGATCGGTTATCGTGCAACAATTCTTGTCTTCTATCGCGGAGTATGCGCGACCACGGAGCTTATTACAAATTAATTTTGTTAGGACCTTCTCGGCATGTAATGGGACGACGTCACGTGCGCGTTTGCATTCGCGTACGAATCTGAATACTGATAAATTATATCCGTCAAATGTAGGGACGAAATCTAGGGCTTGCTTGACTGTGAACGCTACGGGTTCTTGACATTGTGTATCCGTGAGAGGGTTTTCGCGCGCGGGCCGTGAATCTATCGGCGGTTGCGGGAGGGTTTCGGTTTTAATTTCTTCGAGTTCGCGGCGGAGCTCGGCTAATTCAAATTTGTAGTCATATGTATTTTCTTCGAAAGCTTTCTGACGAGCTACTATTTCGGCTTCGCGGTTAAATAATTCTTTCTGAAATGCGCGTAATTCGGCTTCGGTCAGGGGCAGAGTTTGTACGGTTACGGACGTCATTTTGCGCTTTGATTGACAACGTTTCTTAAAGGAAGGGAATGATGCTAAAATGTTCAGTCTACTACGTTTCACTACGTCAATTTTACGTTTATTGAGAACGGAATTTTTCATAAATCAATTTTACGTTTATTGAGAACGGAGTTACTCGTATCAATTTTACGTTTATTGAGAACGGAATTACACGTATGTCGATTCGCGATTAAATGATTTTGACAACCGTTGTAGCTACCGTCGTACCGTGAGTGAATCTATGCGATCGAAATATCCGGCGGCCGTCGTGTCCTACCGACTGCGCCAAAAAGAGTGTCACGTCCCGGGCGTGGATCGGCGAAAAAATAAATAACGGCACGATCCGTCCTCGCTTATTCCGGAAAGCAACTCTAATATGACGGCCTTTGATCCAAACGGTACGTACGCCCGAATCTGATCTTGGACACGGATGAACGATCACTTGCACTCGCGGTTTTACACGGTTTTGCTAACGGCTCGAAAACGCGGGATCGCGATTTGACAGGTATCGGACTTATATTTAACGCTCACCGCTCTGCTTCCTCAGTAATAGTAGTTTAGCAGCAATCTCCGCAGCTGACAGTATCGGAAGTATCGAGGATCGTCGATACAGATGTCATCGACGTTCGGCAACGAGGGAACGAAGGAGACGGGCTCGAGTCTCCACGGAATGTCGTCTGGTCTCTCGATGCGAAACAAAAGACGATCGGCGGCGGGCAGGAATTGATCCTGGATTATCCTGCAGTGAGAATCGGCGGGCCTCTGTGGGATGACACCGAACTGGAAGGTCCTGCTGGCTGTCTCGAATACTCGTTCGAGGTAGGCGTCGACTTCCTCTCGATCGGCAGGATTTAACTCGCGGAAATCACCCGCGTGGTTGGTGACTTCTTCCGTACGCGGTTCGATTCTCGGCGTGACGTTTACGGTGCTGCACGTGCACTCGAACGTGCCTAATAACTGCTGTCGTGTTGCAGATGTTTGACGCGCGGCCCAGACTAGTTTCGCTAGCTGGTGTTTTCTGCCTGCCCGACGTGTTCGACGCATGTAAGGAGCGATGAGGAAGGCGGGAGGAATACTGGTATACTTTGCAAAATAATTCTAACTGTTTCACTTATATATGGTTTCTGCTCGTAGGCTAGTTCTATCGTCTGTCGGTGCGGATCCAGTCCTCACTTCTACACAGATGTCAAGAAGGCGTACGAGGACACGTTAACTAACTCTCTGGTAACTTGTAAATCGTATCAATCGCTTGTCGGTGCGGATCCAGTCCTCACTTCTACACAAGTGTCATGAAGGAAGTACAAGCACACTACCTATGCCGTTCGTTTGCAAATACTAAGGTCTGTGGGTGCGGATCCAGTCCTCACTTCTGCACAGATGTCAATAATAATTGCAAAGACACTGTTACTATGTTCAACTGTTCACCAGTGATGGAAGGTACGTATAATAAGACACTGAATTTAACAGGATAATATAATGAGTAATATATTTAAAATAGTATGAATGATTACAATATGCTAACAACTAACTTGAATATTCGTAGGATTGATACAGAGGACTGAAGCGGATTCAGTATAATGATATAGAAGATCTGAAGCGGATTCAGAATATATGATATAGAAGATTGCTCTGCGGACGCGACCGTACTGTTCGAGTAGTAGACTGAGACTGAACGAAGTGAACTGATTGAATGCCGAAAGTCAACTGGATTAAGAGCTAAGCGAAGCCGATACTGGATAAGCCGGTGTTTGCTGCACTGCCTTGGTATATATACTTTTAATCTTGACTGCTGTGTCAGCAGTCTCTTTGTTCTTTGCTTATCGCTTCTGCGAACGTGCGTTATCGCTGACGCTGCAATCGCGGAATTATAACCATCGGCGTACATTGCTTTTATTCAACGCGACCATAGGCGTACGTATTAAACATTTGTTCTTAATAATACTTGACAATATTATCGTTCTTAATATTAATATGTTCGCTGCGTGTCAGTGTACTTAGGTTCTATGTGTTTGCGTTACAATGGTTGTGTACTTATTAGCTACGCTTTGACAATTGTTACTGAACGTTATTATAATTGTTTATAATATTCTACGCTGAATGTTAGCGGTATTTGAACGTGTACGCTATATAATATGGTCGGTAGGACTGTGCCTTTAGCGCTTATTTGGTTATGCTTTTAATAGTTACGCAGATCGTTTATTATAAATTGTTTATAACATTCTTCGCTGAATGTTAACGGTATTTGAATATGTAAGCGGTATAGTACGGTCGGTAGGACTGTAGGTTGTGTGTCCTTTAGTGCTTATTGGCTACGCCTTTTGTTTGTTATAAATGTTTATAATGTTCCAACGGTATTTGGACGCGTCTGCTGTATAACACGGTCGGTAGAACTGTTCATATAATACGGTCGGTAGGACTGTTATCTAGGTCTTCGCTTTTAATAATTATTACAATTGTTTATAACATTTTACGCTGAATGTTAACGGTGTTTGAATCGCATGTTATATGGTATAGTCGGTAGGACTTATGTACGTAACGCTTCTAATGATTATTACAGAACGTTTGTTATGAATTGTTTATATTATTCTAAATGTTAACGGTATTCGCATGCGTGTGCTATATGATGCAGTCTATAGGACTGTATGGTCGGTAGGACTTTGCTCGGTTAATTAATATGGTTGGTAGGACTTTTATACGTAACGATCGGACGTTATTCGGTTAATTCCATATGTAACATTTATTAATTATTACTTAATTATTATTTTATTTTCCAGGTCGGACGCTGGGTATCGAAGATGTACGTTATACGGTACGGTCTGTATTCTTACTGCTTATGCTAGTACATGATATGTATTGAATTATTATTAATATATTCTTATTTTCTAGTTCAAACGGAGACGTGGAACGGCGAACGTCACATAGAATCGCTGATTCTGCGATAAACTGGTCGAAATCGTGTTTTCTGCCACAATTCGGCGATTTTCGATCATTTTCTTTCGTTTTCAGGCAAATTAATCGTTTCGCGTATAGAATCGCTGATTCTGTGATAAACTGGTCGAAATCGTGTTTTCTGCCACAACTCGGCGATTTTCGATCATTTTCTTTTGTTTTCATGCAAATTAAGCGTTTCAGCGTACGAATACGCTATTCTGGTCAGAAACCGCGGATTCGCGTAGAGAATCGCTGATTCTGCGATAAACTAGTCGAAAACGTGTTTTCTGCTCCAATTCGGCGATTTTCGATCATTTTCTTTCGTTTTCATGCAGATTAAGCGTTTCGCGTATAGAATCGCTGATTCTGCGACAAACTAGTCGAAAACGTGTTTTCTGCCACAATTCGGCGATTTTCGATCATTTTCGTTCGTTTTCATGCAAATTAAGCGTTTAATCGTACGAATACGCTATTCTGGTCAGAAACGGCAGATTCGCGTAGAGAATCGCTGATTCTGCGATAAACTGGAACAAATCGTGTTTTCTCTTACAATTGATCGTAAACTAGTCGAAAACGTGTTTTCTGCTACAATTCAGCGATTTTCGATCATTTTCTTTCGTTTTCAGGCAAATTAATCGTTTCGCGTATAGAATCGCTGATTCTGTGATAAACTGGTCGAAATCGTGTTTTCTGCCACAACTCGGCGATTTTCGATCATTTTCTTTTGTTTTCATGCAAATTAAGCGTTTCAGCGTACGAATACGCTATTCTGGTCAGAAACCGCGGATTCGCGTAGAGAATCGCTGATTCTGCGATAAACTAGTCGAAAACGTGTTTTCTGCTCCAATTCGGCGATTTTCGATCATTTTCTTTCGTTTTCATGCAGATTAAGCGTTTCGCGTATAGAATCGCTGATTCTGCGACAAACTAGTCGAAAACGTGTTTTCTGCCACAATTCGGCGATTTTCGATCATTTTCTTTTGTTTTCATGCAAATTAAGCGTTTCAGCGTACGAATACGCTATTCTGGTCAGAAACCGCGGATTCGCGTGTAGAATCGCTGATTCTGCGATAAACTGGTCGAAAACGTGTTTTCTGCTCCAATTCGGCGATTTTCGATCATTTTCTTTCGTTTTCATGCAAATTAAACGTTTCGCGTATAGAATCGCTGATTCTGCGATAAACTAGTCGAAAACGTGTTTTCTGCCACAATTCGGCGATTTTCGATCATTTTCTTTTGTTTTCATGCAAATTAAGCGTTTCAGCGTACGAATACGCTATTCTGGTCAGAAACCGCGGATTCGCATATAGAATCGCTGATTCTGCGATAAACTGGTCGAAATCGTGTTTTCTGCCACAATTCGGCGATTTTCGATCATTCTCTTTCGTTTTCAGGCAAATTAATCGTTTCGCGTATAGAATCGCTGATTCTGTGATAAACTGGTCGAAATCGTGTTTTCTGCCACAACTCGGCGATTTTCGATCATTTTCTTTTGTTTTCATGCAAATTAAGCGTTCCAGCGTACGAATACGCTATTCTGGTCAGAAACGGCAGACTCGCGTAGAGAATCGCTGATTCTGCGATAAACTAGTCGAAAACGTGTTTTCTGCTCCAATTCGGCGATTTTCGATCATTTTCTTTCGTTTTCATGCAGATTAAGCGTTTCGCGTATAGAATCGCTGATTCTGCGACGAACTAGTCGAAAACGTGTTTTCTGCCACAATTCGGCGATTTTCGATCATTTTCTTTTGTTTTCATGCAAATTAAGCGTTTCAGCGTACGAATACGCTATTCTGGTCAGAAACCGCGGATTCGCGTATAGAATCGCTGATTCTGCGATAAACTGGTCGAAATCGTGTTTTCTGCCACAATTCGGCGATTTTCGATCATTTTCTTTTGTTTTCATGCAAATTAAGCGTTCCAGCGTACGAATACGCTATTCTGGTCAGAAACGGCAGACTCGCGTAGAGAATCGCTGATTCTGCGATAAACTAGTCGAAAACGTGTTTTCTGCTCCAATTCGGCGATTTTCGATCATTTTCTTTCGTTTTCATTCAAATTAAACGTTTCGCGTATAGAATCGCTGATTCTGCGATAAACTAGTCGAAAACGTGTTTTCTGCCACAATTCGGCGATTTTCGATCATTTTCTTTTGTTTTCATACAAATTAAGCGTTTCAGCGTACGAATACGCTATTCTGGTCAGAAACCGCGGATTCGCGTATAGAATCGCTGATTCTGCGATAAACTAGTCGAAAACGTGTTTTCTGCCACAATTCGTTGATTTTCGATCATTTTCTTTTGTTTTCATGCAAATTAAGCGTTTTAGCGTGCGAATACGCGATTCTGCTCAGAAACGGCAGATTCGCGTAGAGAATCGCTGATTCTGCGATAAACTAGTCGAAAACGTGTTTTCTGCCACAATTCGGCGCTTTTCGATCATTTTCTTTCGTTTTCAGGCAAATTAAGCGTTTCGCGTATAGAATCTCTGATTCTGCGATAAACTAGTCGAAAACGTGTTTTCTGCCACAATTCGTTGATTTTCGATCATTTTCTTTTGTTTTCATGCAAATTAAGCGTTTCAGCGTACGAATACGCTATTCTGGTCAGAAACCGCGGATTCGCGTATAGAATCGCTGATTCTGCGATAAACTAGTCGAAAACGTGTTTTCTGCCACAATTCGGCGATTTTCGATCATTTTCTTTGGTTTTCATGCAAATTGAGCGTTTTAGCGTGCGAATACGCGATTCTGGTCAGAAACGGCAGATTCGCGTAGAGAATCGCTGATTCTGCGATAAACTGGTCGAAATCGTGTTTTCTGCCACAATTCGGCGATTTTCGATCATTTTCTTTCGTTTTCAGGCAAATTAAGCGTTTCGCGTATAGAATCGCTGATTCTGCGATAAACTGGTCGAAAACGTGTTTTCTGCCACAATTCGTTGATTTTCGATCATTTTCTTTTGTTTTCGTGCAAATTAAGCGTTTCAGCGTACGAATACGCTATTCTGGTCAGAAACCGCGGATTCGCGTATAGAATCGCTGATTCTGCGATAAACTAGTCGAAAACGTGTTTTCTGCCACAATTCGTTGATTTTCGATCATTTTCTTTTGTTTTCATGCAAATTAAGCGTTTTAGCGTGCGAATACGCGATTCTGCTCAGAAACGGCAGATTCGCGTAGAGAATCGCTGATTCTGCGATAAACTGGTCGAAATCGTGTTTT
>NW_027489306.1:0-30245 GCF_050948215.1 Halictus rubicundus | reverse complement strand
AAACACGTTTTCGACTAGTTTGTCGCAGAATCAGCGATTCTATACGCGAAACGTTTAATTTGCATGAAAACGAAAGAAAATGATCGAAAATCGCCGAATTGGAGCAGAAAACACGTTTTCGACTAGTTTATCGCAGAATCAGCGATTCTATACGCGAATCCGCGGTTTCTGACCAGAATAGCGTATTCGTACGCTGAAACGCTTAATTTGCAAGAAAACGAAAGAAAATGATCGAAAATCGCCGAATTGGAGCAGAAAACACGTTTTCGACTAGTTTATCGCAGAATCAGCGATTCTCTACGCGAATCTGCCGTTTCTGACCAGAATCGCGTATTCGCACGCTAAAACGCTTAATTTGCATGAAAACGAAAGAAAATGATCGAAAATCAACGAATTGTGGCAGGAAACACGTTTTCGACTAGTTTATCGCAGAATCAGCGATTCTATACGCGAAACGCTTAATTTGCCTGAAAACGAAAGAAAATGATCGAAAATCAACGAATTGTGGCAGAAAACACGTTTTCGACTAGTTTATCGCAGAATCAGCGATTCTATACGCGAATCCGCGGTTTCTGACCAGAATAGCGTATTCGTACGCTGAAACGCTTAATTTGCATGAAAACGAAAGAAAATGATCGAAAATCAACGAATTGTGGCAGAAAACACGTTTTCGACTAGTTTATCGCAGAATCAGCGATTCTATACGCGAATCCGCGGTTTCTGACCAGAATAGCGTATTCGTACGCTGAAACGCTTAATTTGCATGAAAACAAAAGAAAATGATCGAAAATCAACGAATTGTGGCAGAAAACACGTTTTCGACTAGTTTATCGCAGAATCAGCGATTCTATACGCGAAACGCTTAATTTGCATGAAAACGAAAGAAAATGATCGAAAATCGCCGAATTGGAGCAGAAAACACGTTTTCGACTAGTTTATCGCAGAATCAGCGATTCTATACGCGAATCCGCGGTTTCTGACCAGAATAGCGTATTCGTACGCTGAAACGCTTAATTTGCATAAAAACAAAAGAAAATGATCGAAAATCGCCGAATTGTGGCAGAAAACACGTTTTCGACTAGTTTATCGCAGAATCAGCGATTCTATACGCGAAACGCTTAATTTGCCTGAAAACGAAAGAAAATGATCGAAAATCAACGAATTGTGGCAGAAAACACGTTCTCGAATAGTTTGTCGCAGAATCAGCGATTCTGTACGCGAAACGTTTAATTTGCATGAAAACGAAAGAAAATGATCGAAAATCGCCGAATTGGAGCAGAAAACACGTTTTCGACTAGTTCTCGCAGAATCAGCGATTCTATACGCGAAACGCTTAATTTGCATGAAAACGAAATAAAATGATCGAAAATCGCCAAATTGGAGCAGAAAACACGTTTTCGACTAGTTTATCGCAGAATCAGCGATTCTATACGCGAATCCGCGGTTTCTGACCAGAATAGCGTATTCGTACGCTGAAACGCTTAATTTGCATGAAAACGAAAGAAAATGATCGAAAATCAACGAATTGTGGCAGAAAACACGTTTTCGACTAGTTTATCGCAGAATCAGCGATTCTATACGCGAATCCGCGGTTTCTGACCAGAATAGCGTATTCGTACGCTGAACGCTTAATTTGCATGAAAACAAAAGAAAATGATCGAAAATCAACGAATTGTGGCAGAAAACACGTTTTCGACTAGTTTATCGCAGAATCAGCGATTCTATACGCGAAACGCTTAATTTGCATGAAAACGAAAGAAAATGATCGAAAATCGCCGAATTGGAGCAGAAAACACGTTTTCGACTAGTTTCTCGCAGAATCAGCGATTCTATACGCGAAACGCTTAACTTGCATGAAAACGAAATAAAATGATCGAAAATCGCCGAATTGGAGCAGAAAACACGTTTTCGACTAGTTTATCGCAGAATCAGCGATTCTATACGCGAATCCGCGGTTTCTGACCAGAATAGCGTATTCGTACGCTGAAACGCTTAATTTGCATGAAAACAAAAGAAAATGATCGAAAATCGCCGAATTGTGGCAGAAAACACGTTTTCGACTAGTTTATCGCAGAATCAGCGATTCTATACGCGAAACGCTTAATTTGCCTGAAAACGAAAGAAAATGATCGAAAATCAACGAATTGTGGCAGAAAACACGTTTTCGACTAGTTTGTCGCAGAATCAGCGATTCTGTACGCGAAACGTTTAATTTGCATGAAAACGAAAGAAATGATCGAAAATCGCCGAATTGTGGCAGAAAACACGTTTTCGACTAGTTGTCGCAGAATCAGCGATTCTATACGCGAAACGTTTAATTTGCATGAAAACGAAAGAAAATGATCGAAAATCGCCGAATTGGAGCAGAAAACACGTTTTCGACTAGTTTATCGCAGAATCAGCGATTCTATACGCGAATCCGCGGTTTCTGACCAGAATAGCGTATTCGTACGCTGAAACGCTTAATTTGCATGAAAACGAAAGAAAATGATCGAAAATCAACGAATTGTGGCAGAAAACACGTTTTCGACTAGTTTATCGCAGAATCAGCGATTCTATACGCGAATCCGCGGTTTCTGACCAGAATAGCGTATTCGTACGCTGAAACGCTTAATTTGCATGAAAACAAAAGAAAATGATCGAAAATCAACGAATTGTGGCAGAAAACACGTTTTCGACTAGTTTATCGCAGAATCAGCGATTCTATACGCGAAACGCTTAATTTGCATGAAAACGAAAGAAAATGATCGAAAATCGCCGAATTGGAGCAGAAAACACGTTTTCGACTAGTTTATCGCAGAATCAGCGATTCTATACGCGAATCCGCGGTTTCTGACCAGAATAGCGTATTCGTACGCTGAAACGCTTAATTTGCATAAAAACAAAAGAAAATGATCGAAAATCGCCGAATTGTGGCAGAAAACACGTTTTCGACTAGTTTATCGCAGAATCAGCGATTCTATACGCGAAACGCTTAATTTGCCTGAAAACGAAAGAAAATGATCGAAAATCAACGAATTGTGGCAGAAAACACGTTCTCGAATAGTTTGTCGCAGAATCAGCGATTCTGTACGCGAAACGTTTAATTTGCATGAAAACGAAAGAAAATGATCGAAAATCGCCGAATTGGAGCAGAAAACACGTTTTCGACTAGTTTCTCGCAGAATCAGCGATTCTATACGCGAAACGCTTAATTTGCATGAAAACGAAATAAAATGATCGAAAATCGCCAAATTGGAGCAGAAAACACGTTTTCGACTAGTTTATCGCAGAATCAGCGATTCTATACGCGAATCCGCGGTTTCTGACCAGAATAGCGTATTCGTACGCTGAAACGCTTAATTTGCATGAAAACGAAAGAAAATGATCGAAAATCAACGAATTGTGGCAGAAAACACGTTTTCGACTAGTTTATCGCAGAATCAGCGATTCTATACGCGAATCCGCGGTTTCTGACCAGAATAGCGTATTCGTACGCTGAAACGCTTAATTTGCATGAAAACAAAAGAAAATGATCGAAAATCAACGAATTGTGGCAGAAAACACGTTTTCGACTAGTTTATCGCAGAATCAGCGATTCTATACGCGAACGCTTAATTTGCATGAAAACGAAAGAAAATGATCGAAAATCGCCGAATTGGAGCAGAAAACACGTTTTCGACTAGTTTCTCGCAGAATCAGCGATTCTATACGCGAAACGCTTAACTTGCATGAAAACGAAATAAAATGATCGAAAATCGCCGAATTGGAGCAGAAAACACGTTTTCGACTAGTTTATCGCAGAATCAGCGATTCTATACGCGAATCCGCGGTTTCTGACCAGAATAGCGTATTCGTACGCTGAAACGCTTAATTTGCATGAAAACAAAAGAAAATGATCGAAAATCGCCGAATTGTGGCAGAAAACACGTTTTCGACTAGTTTATCGCAGAATCAGCGATTCTATACGCGAAACGCTTAATTTGCCTGAAAACGAAAGAAAATGATCGAAAATCAACGAATTGTGGCAGAAAACACGTTTTCGACTAGTTTGTCGCAGAATCAGCGATTCTGTACGCGAAACGTTTAATTTGCATGAAAACGAAAGAAAATGATCGAAAATCGCCGAATTGTGGCAGAAAACACGTTTTCGACTAGTTTGTCGCAGAATCAGCGATTCTATACGCGAAACGTTTAATTTGCATGAAAACGAAAGAAAATGATCGAAAATCGCCGAATTGGAGCAGAAAACACGTTTTCGACTAGTTTATCGCAGAATCAGCGATTCTATACGCGAATCCGCGGTTTCTGACCAGAATAGCGTATTCGTACGCTGAAACGCTTAATTTGCATAAAAACAAAAGAAAATGATCGAAAATCGCCGAATTGTGGCAGAAAACACGTTTTCGACTAGTTTATCGCAGAATCAGCGATTCTATACGCGAAACGCTTAATTTGCCTGAAAACGAAAGAAAATGATCGAAAATCAACGAATTGTGGCAGAAAACACGTTCTCGACTAGTTTGTCGCAGAATCAGCGATTCTGTACGCGAAACGTTTAATTTGCATGAAAACGAAAGAAAATGATCGAAAATCGCCGAATTGGAGCAGAAAACACGTTTTCGACTAGTTTCTCGCAGAATCAGCGATTCTATACGCGAAACGCTTAATTTGCATGAAAACGAAATAAAATGATCGAAAATCGCCGAATTGGAGCAGAAAACACGTTTTCGACTAGTTTATCGCAGAATCAGCGATTCTATACGCGAATCCGCGGTTTCTGACCAGAATAGCGTATTCGTACGCTGAAACGCTTAATTTGCATGAAAACGAAAGAAAATGATCGAAAATCAACGAATTGTGGCAGAAAACACGTTTTCGACTAGTTATCGCAGAATCAGCGATTCTATACGCGAATCCGCGGTTTCTGACCAGAATAGCGTATTCGTACGCTGAAACGCTTAATTTGCATGAAAACAAAAGAAAATGATCGAAAATCAACGAATTGTGGCAGAAAACACGTTTTCGACTAGTTTATCGCAGAATCAGCGATTCTATACGCGAACCGCTTAATTTGCATGAAAACGAAAGAAAATGATCGAAAATCGCCGAATTGGAGCAGAAAACACGTTTTCGACTAGTTTCTCGCAGAATCAGCGATTCTATACGCGAAACGCTTAACTTGCATGAAAACGAAATAAAATGATCGAAAATCGCCGAATTGGAGCAGAAAACACGTTTTCGACTAGTTTATCGCAGAATCAGCGATTCTATACGCGAATCCGCGGTTTCTGACCAGAATAGCGTATTCGTACGCTGAAACGCTTAATTTGCATGAAAACAAAAGAAAATGATCGAAAATCGCCGAATTGTGGCAGAAAACACGTTTTCGACTAGTTTATCGCAGAATCAGCGATTCTATACGCGAAACGCTTAATTTGCCTGAAAACGAAAGAAAATGATCGAAAATCAACGAATTGTGGCAGAAAACACGTTTTCGACTAGTTTGTCGCAGAATCAGCGATTCTGTACGCGAAACGTTTAATTTGCATGAAAACGAAAGAAAATGATCGAAAATCGCCGAATTGTGGCAGAAAACACGTTTTCGACTAGTTTGTCGCAGAATCAGCGATTCTATACGCGAAACGTTTAATTTGCATGAAAACGAAAGAAATGATCGAAAATCGCCGAATTGGAGCAGAAAACACGTGTTCGACTAGTTTATCGCAGAATCAGCGATTCTATACGCGAATCCGCGGTTTCTGACCAGAATAGCGTATTCGTACGCTGAAACGCTTAATTTGCATGAAAACAAAAGAAAATGATCGAAAATCGCCGAATTGTGGCAGAAAACAGGTTTTCGACTAGTTTATCGCAGAATCAGCGATTCTATACGCGAAACGCTTAATTTGCCTGAAAACAAAAGAAAATGATCGAAAATCAACGAATTGTGGCAGAAAACACGTTTTCGACTAGTTTATCGCAGAATCAGCGATTCTATACGCGAATCCGCGGTTTCTGACCAGAATCGCGTATTCGCACGCTAAAACGCTTAATTTGCCTGAAAACGAAAGAAAATGATCGAAAATCAACGAATTGTGGCAGAAAACACGTTTTCGACTAGTTTGTCGCAGAATCAGCGATTCTATACGCGAAACGCTTAATTTGCATGAAAACGAAAGAAAATGATCGAAAATCGCCGAATTGGAGCAGAAAACACGTTTTCGACTAGTTTATCGCAGAATCAGCGATTCTATACGCGAATCCGCGGTTTCTGACCAGAATAGCGTATTCGTACGCTGAAACGCTTAATTTGCATGAAAACAAAAGAAAATGATCGAAAATCGCCGAATTGGAGCAGAAAACACGTTTTCGACTAGTTTATCGCAGAATCAGCGATTCTCTACGCGAATCTGGCGTTTCTGACCAGAATCGCGTATTCGCACGCTAAACGCTTAATTTGCATGAAAACAAAAGAAAATGATCGAAAATCAACGAATTGTGGCAGAAAACACGTTTTCGACTAGTTTATCGCAGAATCAGCGATTCTATACGCGAAACGCTTAATTTGCCTGAAAACGAAAGAAAATGATCGAAAATCAACGAATTGTGGCAGAAAACACGTTTTCGACTAGTTTATCGCAGAATCAGCGATTCTATACGCGAAACGCTTAATTTGCCTGAAAACGAAAGAAAATGATCGAAAATCAACGAATTGTGGCAGAAAACACGTTTTCGACTAGTTTATCGCAGAATCAGCGATTCTCTACGCGAATCTGCCGTTTCTGACCAGAATCGCGTATTCGCACGCTAAAACGCTTAATTTGCATGAAAACAAAAGAAAATGATCGAAAATCAACGAATTGTGGCAGAAAACACGTTTTCGACTAGTTTATCGCAGAATCAGCGATTCTATACGCGAATCCGCGGTTTCTGACCAGAATAGCGTATTCGTACGCTGAAACGCTTAATTTGCATGAAAACAAAAGAAAATGATCGAAAATCGCCGAATTGTGGCAGAAAACACGTTTTCGACTAGTTTATCGCAGAATCAGCAATTCTATACGCGAAACGCTTAATTTGCATGAAAACGAAAGAAAATGATCGAAAATCGCCGAATTGGAGCAGAAAACACGTTTTCGACTAGTTTATCGCAGAATCAGCAATTCTATACGCGAAACGCTTAATTTGCATGAAAACGAAAGAAAATGATCGAAAATCGCCGAATTGGAGCAGAAAACACGTTTTCGACTAGTTTATCGCAGAATCAGCGATTCTATACGCGAATCCGCGGTTTCTGACCAGAATAGCGTATTCGTACGCTGAAACGCTTAATTTGCATGAAAACAAAAGAAAATGATCGAAAATCGCCGAATTGTGGCAGAAAACACGTTTTCGACTAGTTTCTCGCAGAATCAGCGATTCTATACGCGAAACGTTTAATTTGCATGAAAACGAAAGAAAATGATCGAAAATCGCCGAATTGGAGCAGAAAACACGTTTTCGACTAGTTTATCGCAGAATCAGCGATTCTATACGCGAATCCGCGGTTTCTGACCAGAATCGCGTATTCGCACGCTAAAACGCTTAATTTGCCTGAAAACGAAAGAAAATGATCGAAAATCAACGAATTGTGGCAGAAAACACGTTTTCGACTAGTTTGTCGCAGAATCAGCGATTCTATACGCGAAACGCTTAATTTGCATGAAAACGAAAGAAAATGATCGAAAATCGCCGAATTGGAGCAGAAAACACGTTTTCGACTAGTTTATCGCAGAATCAGCGATTCTATACGCGAATCCGCGGTTTCTGACCAGAATAGCGTATTCGTACGCTGAAACGCTTAATTTGCATGAAAACAAAAGAAAATGATCGAAAATCGTCGAATTGGAGCAGAAAACACGTTTTCGACTAGTTTATCGCAGAATCAGCGATTCTCTACGCGAATCTGCCGTTTCTGACCAGAATCGCGTATTCGCACGCTAAAACGCTTAATTTGCATGAAAACAAAAGAAAATGATCGAAAATCAACGAATTGTGGCAGAAAACACGTTTTCGACTAGTTTATCGCAGAATCAGCGATTCTATACGCGAAACGCTTAATTTGCCTGAAAACGAAAGAAAATGATCGAAAATCAACGAATTGTGGCAGAAAACACGTTTTCGACTAGTTTGTCGCAGAATCAGCGATTCTATACGCGAATCCGCGGTTTCTGACCAGAATAGCGTATTCGTACGCTGAAACGCTTAATTTGCATGAAAACAAAAGAAAATGATCGAAAATCGCCGAATTGTGGCAGAAAACACGTTTTCGACTAGTTTATCGCAGAATCAGCAATTCTATACGCGAAACGCTTAATTTGCATGAAAACGAAAGAAAATGATCGAAAATCGCCGAATTGGAGCAGAAAACACGTTTTCGACTAGTTTATCGCAGAATCAGCGATTCTATACGCGAATCCGCGGTTTCTGACCAGAATAGCGTATTCGTACGCTGAAACGCTTAATTTGCATGAAAACAAAAGAAAATGATCGAAAATCGCCGAATTGTGGCAGAAAACACGTTTTCGACTAGTTTCTCGCAGAATCAGCGATTCTATACGCGAATCTGCCGTTTCTGACCAGAATAGCGTATTCGTACGATTAAACGCTTAATTTGCATGAAAACAAAAGAAAATGATCGAAAATCGCCGCATTGTGGCAGAAAACACGATTTCGACTAGTTTATCGCAGAATCAGCGATTCTCTACTCGAAACGCTTAATTTGCATGAAAGCGAACGAAACTGATCGAAAATCGCTGAATTGTAGCAGAAAACACGTTTTCGACTAGTTTACGATGAATTGTAAGAGAAAACACGATTTGTACCAGTTTATCGCAGAATCAGCGATTCTCTACGCGAATCTGCCGTTTCTGACCAGAATCGCGTATTCGTACGCTGAAACGCTTAATTTGCATGAAAACTGTTACGTCTCGCGGGTCCCTTTCGCGTTTTTAAAAACTAACGCGAAACTCTACCGCGGATCAAGACGTTATTTCCTAACCTTTTGGCCCAACCGGCGCGTTCGTCCGTGTTCTGGCTCGGGATTTCGCGATGTTTATTAACTTGGGCACTTACCTTCGCTGCCTCGTTGCCTTGTTGTTGTTGATGCTGGCTCTCGCGTATAGTTGTCTCCTCGGGTCGTAGACAGGAATGCGGGCGACGTCGTGTACGATCGGCGAAAGGATCAGCGGAATAAGTTTATACGGCTGCTCGGCTGCAGGCACTGCCATCCAGGTGTGGTCCACTGCTTCCTCTCGTTGTGGATGCTGAGGCTTCGGTGGTGACCCGGACACGATCGTCACTTTCGCGGAGAACGCGGTTTCGCGGATGACGCGAGGAATTGAACACACGCCGAGATACGGACTAAATCTGTATGAGGTCACGTCTGTTTGATATTCGTACGCTAAACGCATCAACTGGTATTTTCGTCCGGCACGACGCGGCATGAAGGCTTTTGTAGATCAATCACGAGATAACGATTCAATATTATCATTCAAGAAATCTCTCGTCGGCGTGCCGAGACTGCCTGGTGGGCTCAGACACACGCCAAGGAAGGATTCGGATCTATCTCGCGGAAACCCCGTGCTTGCGCCGAGACTGCCTGGTGGGCTCAGACACGCAAGTAGGGAGTTTATAATGATATTAACAATTGCGTCGCGAGACACTTCACTGCACGTAGCACCGGAACGATAATAAAGAACACTGAGTTTAATGGTGACAATGATTTAATATTTCAAAGACAATTACAAAATACAAGTAAACTAAGAATACGCGTAAGACTGAATATATATAATACGATATAGAATAAGATGTAAGAATAGTAATACTAAGAGATCGTTCGATATTGAAAGGTTCGGAATATTAGAGTGTTAGCGCGACTGAGGCGAGAACGAGAGTGAATCTCTCCGGTGCTGCTCGGACCTCCTTCGCTCAGCGCCCGAGTGGAGGGGCGGACGGCGCTGCCAGCGCGATGGTGGGGCGCGTGGCGTGATGGTGGGGCGCGTGACGTTGCCTGGCGCGGCAGTGGGGCTCGCTGGCACGCGATGACGTACTGCCGGGCGCTTCCGCGCGTCGTGAGGCGAAATAACGGACTTAGAATTATTACGCTTACAGAGTATATACATATATAATGATATTATAATATTAAAATGAATAGTAAAAATGTAGTAATATAAAATATAGATTATAAAATAGATAATGTTTTGAATTATGGGTTATTATGTATGTATATATATATATGTATGTATTGAATCTTATTACTAACTTATTCTATGCTTAACCTAATGATGACGGATGACGTCATCGTCCAACACGACGGTGCCCGACGTGACATTTGCATGAAAACGAACGAAAATGATCGAAAATCAGCGAATTATAGCAAAAAACACGTTTTCGAGTAGTTTGTCGCAGAATCAGCGGTTCTCTACGCGAAACCGCCGTTTCGAATCGCGATTTCCCGATTGAAGGGTTGACGCGCGCGAAAGGGGAGGAGAAACGGGAAGGGGTTGTACTTCTACTTACCTCCCTTGCTTAAGAGGGGGAGTGGAGGAGCCTAAAAGTGGCGGTACAGGATACGGCGGCGGAGGAGCGCGTATCTGTGGTAGCGAGGGTCGTCTATGGCGATGTCTTCAAGGTGCGGCAGTGAGGGGGTGAACTTCACCCTGTCGAGCCTCCTGACGGCACCTGACTGACACGACGGCCAAAACTTCGACCGAAACTTCGCGGGGGTGGCTCGCGAGGGTGGCCACCTGAGCCGGGGGCGGTACGCGCCCGACTGGATCGTAGGGGTGCTGGTGCGCGAGGCGTGCTCGCTTCGCACGCTGGAATTTCTTCCCGGCTCGACGGGTGCGTCGCATGGAGTGAGAGAGAGAGAGAGAGATAGAGAGAGAGAGAGAGAGAGAGAGAGAGAGAGAGAAGGGTTGTTGAGGAAAAGGAGTGAATCGAGGAATTTAATAAGGGAAACACTAGGAGAAAGTACGAAATAACGCGAGAAAAATGTGTCACTGGGCAAGTATTCCGTCACTCGTCGGCGCGGATCGACACGCGAGGTGATCGTCCTCGCCCTTAGAACGAGGGCCGGGAAAACTGTACGAACCGGCGATACGCCGATGCTTGGGCCTCGCACTTTCGTCACTCGTCGGCGCGGATCGGAACACTAAGGTTACCGTCCTCGCCCTTAGAACGAGGGTCGGAAAGGGCGATAGCAAGCACCTTTAATTCATTTATTTATTCGTCCGCGAAGGGATGGTAAACGAAGGGTTGCACCAAAAATAACACTTCAGGGTGCGTCAGCACCGAGGTGAAACCGCACTGTATTTCCGAAATAATATCGAAGAGGAAGAAAAGAAAAGGCAATGAAATGTCGAAGGAATATTATAATATATATATATGTAATATTAAACTCTCTCACTCACTTCACAATTTTAATAACGAAAAGGAATATAATATAATGGGATAATAGAACTGAACGACGCTAATGTAATTTAACACTAATTATAATGATGTAACAAAATAACAATAATTCGGATAATACGAAGTAATAATAATCAAAATAGTAAGGATAAATCCATATAATCAGCAAATAATAAAGGAAATTAATGTATTGGATAAGGAAATAATAATAGGAATAGAATAAGAAAGGAATCAGAAATCGTAATCGAAAACGAAATTGAAATAGGATCACTCGCGGAACTGCACTTCTACGATGTGAACACGGCCCGATCTGAAGTGCAACTGAACGATGTGTGCGCGTCGCGAAAGCCAAGACTCAAGAGAGTAAATCGGTATAATCGATAAATAATAAAAGGAATGAATATATTGGATTAGGAAATAATAATAGGAAAAGAATAAGAACGGAATCAGAGATCGTAATCGAAAACGAAATTGAAATAGAATCACTCGCGGAACTGCACTTCTACGATGTGAACACGACGCGATCTGAAGAGCAACTGAACGATGTGTGCGCGTCGCGAAAGCCAAGACTCAAGAGAGGGAGACAAGCACGGCGGCTTCTATTTATAGCATCGAAAACTGCCTGATGCTAGGCGGATTTGTCACGTAGGCCACTGGCTTATGTAATCGCCACGTGCCTTTAGTCACGTACGCCACTCGGTTATGTAACTTGTTTGTCTCGATTGGAAAGTCATAGGCGTAACTATTAAACGTTTGTACGGTTTAATAGTTATAATTTCTAACTCGACTGGCTTTTACCGTGGAAATTAATTATACTTAATGAGTTATAATTAATTTCCATTATTCACAATAGTAAATAATTGTTTTTAAATATGCAGTTTTTCGTTTTCGATTGTATAGGAATCGGAAATTATTCGCATTCTTATAACTAATGTGTTCGTGTTACAATGGATGAGTGCTTATAATTAACTTATAATTAATTAATCGCATCTTGCAATATTCGTGATGCAGAGTTGCGATTTCTGTTGCTGATACATATGATAATTCGTATAATAATTACTTATTTCATGAGATCTGAAGCGTAATTGTTCTCTAACTGGAACCATTGGCGTAACTATGAATTATTTCTATGAGATCATTTAATTCTGGCTGTCCTCATAATTCTTATGTAAATTGGTATTGTAAATATTATTTATTTCAATTGTAAATACTATTTGTTTGAATTGTAAATAGTATTTATTTGAGTTGTAAATATTATTTATTTTCATTGTAACGGTTTGTAATTGTAATTATAATTATTATTTATTAATCGTTTGTAATTACTATTTGTATGTGTTCTAGTGCTTTTTCGTAGGTAAGTATAATTTATAAGGTAAGTATTATTAACTCTAATGATTGTTCATAGAGGTGAGTATTGTTTATAACTATGAATATCCTTAGTTTTAATTATTCTATTGAATTAATGCAATTATTCTTTGTTTCAGGTTCCTATAGGCGCAAGTATTCTTCCGGGGATCTCATTGGCGTAGGTATCAATAATTCTATTTCGATTTTATAATTGTACTAATAAACATTCGAATGAATTTATATATCTTCTTTGTTTCAGCGATTTCATAGGCGTAAGTATTATCTATTCTGACGATCGCATAGGCGTACGTATCAATTATTTATATTGAACATATGATGTGATTGTTAAATATTTAATTGATCTAATATGATTATTGTTTGTTTCAGCAACTCATAGGCGTGAGTATTGTTTCTCTTACCGGTTTCATAGGCGTAAGTATTACTTCTTTTATATTATATATATAATGCGATTATTAATGTTTAATCGAACTAATATGACTTATTGTTTGTTTCAGCGGTTCATAGACGTAAGTATTATTTGTTCTGATGATTCCATAGGCGTAGGTACTGATTATTATATGCTAACTATATAATATGATTATTAATATTTGATCTAACTAATATGAGTTATTGTTTGTTTCAGTGATTCGTAACGTGAATATCATTTGTTCCAACGGTTGTTTCAGGTATAGTGCGTTTCAAAACATCGCTTATGGAGTGTTTGGAGTTGGGGAACGCGAAGAGTTAATCTACTCTAAATTATGAATTAGTTATGATTTATAATAACTTATGACTAACTTACATCTAATTCCAACATTGTCGTGTTACGTCCCGTGACGTCGATCAATGCCCGTGGCTGCTAGATCTCGACTGGGGGACGCATGATATTTACACGGTCTTCGATCCACGCAGCACGTACGTCTGCGTCTGATCAGGACCCGGAAAACGATCGGTTACACGCGACTTTACAATTCGGAACTGCTACGATTCGGTTCGCGGACGCGGTCTTATAATCTAACGCTCACCGATGATAGTCCTTTAGTAATAATAATCCAACACTTCTGTTCGCAGCTGGCAGTATCGGGTGTATCGGGGGTCCTCGATGCAGATGTCGTCCACTGGAGGCAATGGAGGGATGACACTGACAGGGGCCAATCTCCAGATGATATCTTCCGGGCGCTCGATTCTGTAGCTCAAGCGGGTCTCGCCTGTCAAGGTCTCGTCGCGGGTAATGCGGCACCGCACCGTCCCGATGATATCCCCCTCGGTGACCTCTGCTTGTTTTCTGTCACAGGGTACTGCTTGACTGGCTGCGGCGAAGATGGCCTCCAGGTGTCGGTTGACAGCTTCTCGGAAAAACGGATTGACGTCGCGTGGGCTACCCGCGTGATTGGTGCCCTTGTGCGGATTGTCGTGCGATTTGCGTGCTTCGCGAGCTAGCTTGGCTAGCTGGAATTTCCTCCCGGCTCGCCGCGTGCGAGGCGTAGGTAGCGAAGGATGTAAGTTGGATACGGCTCTATTAGGATATTGTACAAGCTCGGTTCTGTATTCTAACTCACTTGCGTACTTGCTTCTATCGATCACCGGTGCGGATCAAGTCCTCACTGTCGACGATTCTCTCGGAGCAGCTATGAGACCACTTGTCGAAGCGCTGAAGTAACTCGCGGGCCGTGAAGGATCGGAGACACTAGGATATAAGGGCAGGTAAATAACTGTTCACTGAGTTTAATATATAAATGCAAATAACTAACACTATATTCTCTATGTGGTAGGTTACACTGGTTATTAACGAGTAAATGCTGAATAATAATACGAATAGATATTGAATAATGGATGCGAGTAAGTATAATGATTATTATGTTAAGTTAATATTGAACGAACGTTGATTTAATATAATATTATGTGGGATCCTTGACTCGTGGGTCCTACGAATTGTAGATCGGAGTGCATGTCTATGTTATTGGTATGAATGAAGGCGTGAAGAGTCGTGCGAGAGGTCGAGAACCGAGTTTAGAGAGAGAGAGCGAGTTTTGGAGTGAGAAAGCGATCGAGCGAGTTCATGTTGTTTAATTTTTGTTTTTCATAACCATATATATTCTGTATCATTAAATGTTGTTGCTTTGATTTTCGTCTTTGATCCCTATGCACCAAAGATCCCTACAATCTTGGTATATTCTGGAATATTCTTGTATATTCTTGTATATTCTGGTATATTCTGGTATATTCTTGTATATTCTGGTATATTCTAGTACATTCTGCTATATTCTAGTAATATTATGGTATATTCTGGTATATTCTGGATTATTCGGCTATATTCTTGTATATTCTGGTATATTCTGGTATATTCAAGTATATTCTGGTATATTCTGCTATATTCTAGTATATTCTGGTATATTCTCGTATATTCTTCTATATTCTAGTAATATAATGGTATATTCCTAGTATATTGTGCTATATTCTTGTATATTCTGGTATATTATGGTATATTCTTGATTATTCTGCTATATTCTCGTATATTCTGCTATATTCTAGTATATTCTGGTATATTCTGCTATATTCTAGTATATTCTGGTATATTCTCGTATATTCTTCTATATTCTAGTACTATAATGGTATATTTTGGTATATTCTCGTATATTCTTCTATATTCTAGTAATATTATGGTATATTCTGGTATATTCTGCTATATTCTAGTATATTCCGGTATATTCTCGTATATTCTTCTATATTCTAGTAATATTATGGTATATTCTAGTATATTCTGGAATATTCTGCTATATTCTCGTATATTCTAGTATATTCTGCTATATTCTAGTATATTCTGGTATATTCTCGTATATTCTTCTATATTCTAGTAATATTATGGTATATTCTGGTATATTCTGGTATATTCTGCTATATCCTAGTATATTCAGGTATATAATCGTACATTCTTCTATATTCTAGTAATATTATGGTATATTCTGGTATATTCTGGAATATTCAGGTATATTCTCGTATATTCTTCTGTATTCTACTAATATTATGGTATATTCTAGTTATATTATGGTATATTCTGGTATATTCTGGTATATTCTGGTATATTCTGGATTATTCTGCTATATTCTCGTATATTCTGCTATATTCTAGTATATTCTGGTATATTCTCTGTTGGTACGACGTCAGAACCAATCACCGAATGCGACCACCGCATTACGTTTAAGTTGGTATAACTGCAGCGTCGTAGGTTGGTGGCGAGTCGAGCGGTCTTCCCACGTTATTCGTCGCGTCCTCCCCCCACTCTGAGAGTGCATCGCGTCCTGTTCGCACGTACGCTTGACCGCGCCGAATTTACAGTTATTCTTGATTAAAGGTTTTTATATCTCACCAGTGTTCTCGTTATTGCACACTCTCAATCCCTAATCCTAACAGGTTATGGGCCCAGAGATACGCGACTAAAAAGTATTTAAAATATCAATTTCTCTTTTTTTTCTCGTGAGCGACGTAACGGTCCACGTGCAGAACGATAATGAGTGTACCGGGAACAGTGAGGATCGAACTATTAAATAAAAACAATTACGATACGTGGAAGCTCCAGATGAAAGCTATCCTAATAAGGAACGATCTGTGGGGCTATGCAAACGGGACAGCTGTAAAACCAGAGGCGACAAACGAGAATGTCGCCGCCACGGACGCATGGACGAGAAACGACGGCAAGGCTATGTCCGACCTTATCTTGGCCATCAGCCCGAGCGAGCTGAAGCAAATTAAAAATTGCGAGACATCAAACGAGACATGGCTAAAGCTCCAAGCCATCTATCAATCGACGGGACCGGCCAGAAAAGCCACGCTGCTGAAGAAGCTGACGCTACAAAGGATGGCGGACAACAGCGACGTGCGTGAGCATTTGAATGATTTCTTCGATACCGTCGATAAATTGGCCGATATGGACGTAAACGTACATCCCGATTTACTAGCGATCATGTTGCTTTATAGTTTACCCGCGAGTTTCGAGAACTTTTGATGCGCCATCGAGTCACGCGACGAATTACCGAAGCCCGAGGCCCTACGTATAAAAATTGTAGAGGAGAACGACGCGCGAAAAAGCGAAATACGCGCGGTGGCGTCGTCGTCGTCGTCGGACGCCATGTTGGCGAGAAAACACGCGAACGCGCGCGATTGGCGAGAGCGGAGCGAAGCGCCCAATAGGAACGATCCAAAATTCAAACGACCGAATAAATCTGTAATTCGATGTTATAAGTGCAACCGTGTGGGTCATACCGCGAACGAATGCTACGCGAGAGTGAACAATAGAGAATCCGCGAGATGTGCTGAAGATGTATGTTTGAATACCGTTGTCGTCTCACGTGCCGACTCGATCGACTACGATCGAAAAAGCGATCGAAAATGGTGCCTCGATAGTGGCGCGACGTCACATTTATGTCACGAACTAAATAATTTTAGTGAAGTAGGTAATACAGATCGCGGTGTTTTGAACCTTGCCAACAATTCGTCAACCGAAGTCACTGCAATGGGAACGGTACATTTAGAAGCCGACGTTTTCGGCAAAAGAAAGAATATTTTTCTCGGCAATGCTTTGCACGTACCCGATCTCAGAACAAATTTATTGTCAGTAAGCAAAATAACCGACAAAGGGCTAGAAGTTCATTTTAAAAAGGATAAGGCATTTGTTTCAACCGCGAACGGCGATGTGAAATTATGCGCGGAGCGAATCGGCGACTTATATTATATACGCGAATATCAAACAGATGCATGCAACGCCGCGAATGCGTCGAAGCCCGACGACGCGCTCGAATTATGGCACCGGCGAATGGGCCACGTAAATGTAAAAGATATCCTAAACGCTATGCGCGGCGGGGCAATACTCGGAATCCAACACGGAGACGTAATTCGCGAATTAAATTGTAACGTTTGTGCGGCGGGAAAAATGACGCGGAAACCATTTCCCAAAAAGTCGAACAGGGCAACAAACGTATTAGATATAATTCACACGGACTTATGCGGGCCTATGCGTGTCGAATCACTCGGTCGTGCGAAATATTTTATAGAATTTATTGACGATAAATCTAGGTGGTGCGAAGTACGTTTTTTGAACGCTAAATCAGACGCATTAAAAGCGACCACGGAATACATTGCGCTCGTTGAAAAGCAAAAGGGAACGAGCGTTAAATGCTTACAATCCGATAACGGAAAAGAGTTCACAAGTCACGACATCGAAAATTACCTGAAGAAGAATGGAATAACTCGAAGATTGACCATTCCATACAACCCGGAACAAAACGGAGTGGCCGAACGAAGAAATCGAACGCTCGTAGAGATGGCCAGATGTCTAATGATGGAATTCGGTCTTCCCCCTTCTTTCTGGGCAGAGGCTGTTAATATGGCGAATTATATTCGAAACCGTTCACCTTCCAGCAGTTTAAACGGGCGAACCCCGTACGAGGTATGGACCGGGAATGTACCCGACGTAAATCATTTTCGAGTTTTCGGTAGCCGTGTATATATTTTCTCAACAGAGAGCCAGGAAGAGGAAAATTTGATCCCCGTGGAAAGAAAGGCTTATTTCTTGGATACGCTGAGGAATGCAAGGGTTTTCGAATCTGGTCGACGGACGACAGGAAAATTATTATCAGCAGGGACGTAAAATTCGTTGATGAGACGTCACAACGCACAAGCAACTTCAAAGATTTCGCTCCAGAAGAGCAACCAGAAGTCGAGGACGAAGACGCGTCCGCAACCCATCACATGGATATTGAACTACACAACACTATCGAACCAAGTACACATGAAGTTCAAGGAGAAGAGAACGTTCAGGTCCCTCCAAGAAGAGGTCGCGGTAGACCTGCCCTAACCAGAACGGGCATGAGAGGAAGACCACGACGATTATTCCACACCGTCACAGGAGATGCGAACGTCGTAGAAGAAGAACAAGGGCATCTCGCCGAAGTTCCCGCGAATCAGGCTCTACGCGGCCCTGAAGCCAACGAATGGTGCAAAGCCATCGATGACGAGATGAAGTCGATCATTAAAAATAATACATGGACACTGGTCAGTCGCCCTGATAACGAAAAGGTCATAGGAAGTCGAATGGTGCTTCGAAATAAATTCAGATCGGATGGCACCTTGGAAAGGCGCAAGGCGCGTTTAGTGGCACAAGGCTTCAGTCAACAACCGGGAGTCCATTTTTCAGAAACTTTTGCACCAGTGGCTCGGATCGGAACCATCCGACTGATGACGTCGCTAGCAGCTGCATACAAAATGCAAATCAGGCAATTTGACGTCACAACAGCTTACTTAAATGGGGAACTTGAGGAAAAGTTATATATGGAACCACCGAAGAATTTACACGAAATTCTGCAGAGAATAGCTGAGAACGAACAAGAAAGCACTATCGGTCTTAAAGCGAGAAAGATGTTGTCCGATCTCAAGAAGGGCAACAGAGTGTGCCTCTTAAAGAAAGCCTTATATGGCCTAAGACAGGCCGGAAGAAGCTGGCACGCCAAGATCGACCAAATTCTGAGAAATTGTGGAATGACTCCAACTAATTCAGACCCATGCCTATATCACGTCAACACAGGCGAAAGCGTGATGATGGTAGCCGTCTATGTGGACGATATTTTGGTCGCGTCGCGTGACCGGGGAGCGATCATCAAGCTTGGACAGGAGCTTTCGAAGCATCTCGACATCAAAGACATAGGAAATGTCAGCTATTGTCTGGGTATCGAATTCACGCAACGCAAAAATCATATAGCCATGCATCAGAGAGGGTACATCAATGATTTATTGAGTAGATTTGGCATGAGCGAATCAAACCCCGTGTCTACACCTATTCAGGCGAATCTGAAGCTGAAAAAGAACGAATCGCGAGATCAGGAAATCGCCGAACTGCCGTATCGAGAGCTGGTCGGCGCTTTAACATACTTGGCGACCGCAACCAGACCCGACATTAGCTTCGCAGCGAGCTTCCTCGGCCAATTCAATAATTGTTATGGCGAGGAGCACTGGAAGGCCGCGAAGCGGGTCCTGCGATATTTAAAGGGGACCATCGATCTGGGATTGGTGTACGGACCAGAACCCGGACCGGTTAGCGGATACGTCGATGCAGATTGGGGAAGCAGCTCTGAAGATAGGCGCTCCTACTCGGGATACATCTTCCTGCTACACGGATCTCCGATTTCATGGGACGCGAGGAAACAGAGAACGATAGCTCTTTCGACGACAGAGTCGGAGTACATAGCGTTGGCGGAATGCGCTAAAGAATGCGTACATTTGAAAAGGTTTTTAGAGGAGCTCGGTTTCGATGAGTTAGGAAAAATAGATGTATTCTGCGATAGTCTAAGCGCGATCAAATTAGCGGAAAACCCTACTTTTCACGCGAAAAGCAAGCACATCGACATAAGGCACCACTTCATTCGCGACATGTTGAAGCAGAAGCAATTTCATGTAATTCATAAATCTACGGAACATCAGATTGCCGATGCACTCACTAAGGGCCTCCCTAAACCGAAACACGAGTGGTGTATTAGACATTGCGGACTCGGCATGCCCGTCTAATATTGTCAGGATTGACGTGTCGACCCATCAACTCGAGGGGGGGTGTTGGTACGACGTCAGAACCAATCACCGAATGCGACCACCGCATTACGTTTAAGTTGGTATAACTGCAGCGTCGTAGGTTGGTGGCGAGTCGAGTTATTCGTCGCGTCCTCCCCCCACTCTGAGAGTGCATCGCGTCTTGTTCGCACGTACGCTTGACCGCGCCGAATTTACAGTTATTCTTGATTAAAGGTTTTTATACCTCACCAGTGTTCTCGTTATTGCACACTCTCAATCCCTAATCCTAACAAGTAATATTATGGTATATTCTGGAATATTCTGGTATATTATGCTATATTCTAGTATATTCTTCTATATTCTAGTAATATTATGGTATATTCTGGCATATTCTGCTATATTCTCGTATATTCTATTATATTCTGCTATATTCTAGTATATTCACGTATATTCTCGTATATTCTTCTATATTCTACAAATATTATGGTATATTCTGGTATATTCTGGTATATTCTAGTATATTCTGGTATATTCTGCTATATTCTAGTATATTCTAGTATATTCAGGTATATTCTCGTATATTCTTCTATATTCTACTAATATTATGGTATATTCTGGTATATTCTGCTATATTCTTGTATATTCAGGTATATTCTCATATATTCTTGTATATTCTAGTAATATTATGCTATATTCTGGCATATTCTGCTATATTCTAGTATATTCACGTTTATTCTCGTATATTCTTCTATATTCTAGTAATATTATGGTATATTCTGGCATATTCTGCTATATTCTCGTATATTCTATTATATTCTGCTATATTCTAGTATATTTTGGTATATTCTCGTATATTCTTCTATATTCGAGTAATATTGTGGTATATTCTCGTATATTCTTCCATATTCGAGTAATATTATGGTATATTCTGGTATATTCAAGTATATTTTGGTATATTCTGCTATATTCTAGTATATTCAGGTATATTCTCGTATATTCTCCTATATTCTAGTAATATTATCGTATATTCTCGTATATTCTTCTATATTCGAGTAATATTATGGTATATTCTGGTATATTCATGTATATTCTGGTAAATTCTGCTATATTCTAGTATATTCATTTATATTCTCGTATATTCTTCTATATTCCAGTAATATTATGGTATATTCTGGTATATTCTGCTACATACTAGTATATTCAGGTATATTCGCGTATATTCTTCTATATTCTAGTAATATTATGGTATATTATGGCATATTCTGGTATATTATGCTATATTCTAGTATATTCTCGAATATTCTTCTATATTCTAGTAATATTATGGTATATTCTGGTATATTCTCCTATATTCTAGTAATATTATCGTATATTCTCGTATATTCTTCTATATTCGAGTAATATTATGGTATATTCTGGTATGTTCATGTATATTCTGGTAAATTCTGCTATATTCTAGTATATTCATTTATATTCTCGTATATTCTTCTATATTCTAGTAATATTATGGTATATTCTGGCATATTCTGCTATATTCTAGTATATTCAGGTATATTCTCATATATTCTTCTATATTCTAGTAATATTATGGTATATTCTGACATATTCTGCTATATTCTCGTATATTCTATTATATTCTGCTATATTCTAGTATATTCACGTATATTCTCGTATATTCTTCTATATTCTACTAATATTATGGTATATTCTGGTATATTCTGCTATATACTAGTATATTCAGGTATATTCGCGTATATTCTTCTATAGTCTAGTAATATTATGGTATATTCTGGTATATTCTTCTATATTCTAGTAATATTATGGTATATTCTGGTATATTCAACTATAATCTGGTATATTCTGCTATATTCTAGTATATTCAGGTATATTCAGGTATATTCTCGTATATTCTTCTATATTCTAGTAATATTATGGTATATTCTGGCATATTCTGCTATATTCTAGTATATTCTAGTATATTCAGGTATATTCTCGTATATTCTTCTATATTCTACTAATATTATGGTATATTCTAGCATATTCTGCAATATTCTTGTATATTCAGGTATATTCTCATATATTCTTGTATATTCTAGTAATATTATGCTATATTCTGGCATATTCTGCTATATTCTAGTATATTCACGTATATTCTCGTATATTCTTCTATATTCTAGTAATATTATGGTATATTCTGGCATATTCTGCTATATTCTCGTATATTCTATTATATTCTGCTATATTCTAGTATAATTTTGGTATATTCTCGTATATTCTTCTATATTCGAGTAATATTGTGGTATATTCTCGTATATTCTTCCATATTCGAGTAATATTATGGTATATTCTGGTATATTCAAGTATATTTTGGTATATTCTGCTATATTGTAGTATATTCAGGTATATACTCGTATATTCTCCTATATTCTAGTAATATTATCGTATATTCTCGTATATTCTTCTATATTCGAGTAATATTATGGTATATTCTGGTATATTCATGTATATTCTGGTAAATTCTGCTATATTCTAGTATATTCATTTATATTCTCGTATATTCTTCTATATTCTAGTAATATTATGGTATATTCTGGCATATTCTGCTATATTCTAGTATATTCAGGTATATTCTCGTATATTCTTCTATATTCTAGTAATATTATGGTATATTCTGGCATATTCTGCTATATTCTCGTATATTCTATTATATTCTGCTATATTCTAGTATATTCCCGTATATTCTCGTATATTCTTCTATATTCTACTAATATTATGGTATATTCTGGTATATTCTGCTATATACTAGTATATTCAGGTATATTCGCGTATATTCTTCTATAGTCTAGTAATATTATGGTATATTCTGGTATATTCTTCTATATTCTAGTAATATTATGGTATATTCTGGTATATTCAACTATAATCTGGTATATTCTGCTATATTCTAGTATATTCAGGTATATTCAGGTATATTCTCGTATATTCTTCTATATTCCAGTAATATTATGGTATATTCTGGAATATTCTGGTATATTATGCTATATTCTAGTATATTCATTTATATTCTCGTATATTCTTCTATATTCTAGTAATATTATGGTATATTCTGGCATATTCTGGTATATTCTAGTATATTCTGGTATATTCTGCTATATTCTAGTATATTCTAGTATATTCAGGTATATTCTCGTATATTCTTCTATATTCTACTAATATTATGGTATATTCTAGCATATTCTGCAATATTCTTGTATATTCAGGTATATTCTCATATATTCTTGTATATTCTAGTAATATTATGCTATATTCTGGCATATTCTGCTATATTCTAGTATATTCACGTATATTCTCATATATTCTTCTATATTCTAGTAATATTATGGTATATTCTGGCATATTCTGCTATATTCTCGTATATTCTATTATATTCTGCTATATTCTAGTATATTTTGGTATATTCTCGTATATTCTTCTATATTCGAGTAATATTGTGGTATATTCTCGTATATTCTTCCATATTCGAGTAATATTATGGTATATTCTGGTATATTCAAGTATATTTTGGTATATTCTGCTATATTCTAGTATATTCAGGTATATTCTCGTATATTCTCCTATATTCTAGTAATATTATCGTATATTCTCGTATATTCTTCTATATTCGAGTAATATTATGGTATATTCTTGTATATTCATGTATATTCTGGTAAATTCTGCTATATTCTAGTATATTCATTTATATTCTCGTATATTCTTCTATATTCTAGTAATATTATGGTATATTCTGGCATATTCTGCTATATTCTAGTATATTCAGGTATATTCTCGTATATTCTTCTATATTCTAGTAATATTATGGTATATTCTGGCATATTCTGGTATATTCTAGTATATTCTGGTATATTCTGCTATATTCTAGTATATTCTAGTATATTCAGGTATATTCTCGTATATTCTTCTATATTCTACTAATATTATGGTATATTCTAGCATATTCTGCAATATTCTTGTATATTCAGGTATATTCTCATATATTCTTGTATATTCTAGTAATATTATGCTATATTCTGGCATATTCTGCTATATTCTAGTATATTTCACGTATATTCTCATATATTCTTCTATATTCTAGTAATATTATGGTATATTCTGGCATATTCTGCTATATTCTCGTATATTTCTATTATATTCTGCTATATTCTAGTATATTTTGGTATATTCTCGTATATTCTTCTATATTCGAGTAATATTGTGGTATATTCTCGTATATTCTTCCATATTCGAGTAATAATATGGTATATTCTGGTATATTCAAGTATATTTTGGTATATTCTGCTATATTCTAGTATATTCAGGTATATTCTCGTATATTCTCCTATATTCTAGTAATATTATCGTATATTCTCGTATATTCTTCTATATTCGAGTAATATTATGGTATATTCTTGTATATTCATGTATATTCTGGTAAATTCTGCTATATTCTAGTATATTCATTTATATTCTCGTATATTCTTCTATATTCTAGTAATATTATGGTATATTCTGGCATATTCTGCTATATTCTAGTATATTCAGGTATATTCTCGTATATTCTTCTATATTCTAGTAATATTATGGTATATTCTGCCATATTCTGCTATATTCTCGTATATTCTATTATATTCTGCTATATTCTAGTATTTTCAGGTATATTCTCGTATATTCTTCTATATTCTACTAATATTATGGTATATTCTGGTATATTCTCCTATATTCTAGTAATATTATCGTATATTCTCGTATATTCTTCTATATTCGAGTAATATTATGGTATATTCTGGTATATTCAAGTATATTCTGGTATATTCTGCTATATATTCTTGTATATTCTCCAATATTCTTCTATATTCTAGTAATATTATGGTATATTCTGGTATATTCTCATATATTCTAGTAATATTATCGTATATTCTCGTATATTCTTCTATATTCGAGTAATATTATGGTATATTCTGGTATATTCATGTATATTCTGGTAAATTCTGCTATATTCTAGTATATTCATTTATATTCTCGTATATTCTTCTATATTCTAGTAATATTATGGTATATTCTGGCATATTCTGCTATATTCTAGTATATTCAGGTATATTCTCGTATATTCTTCTATATTCTAGTAATATTATGGTAGATTCTGGCATATTCTGCTATATTCTCGTATATTCTATTATATTCTGCTATATTCTAGTATATTCAGGTATATTCTCGTATATTCTTCTATATTCTACTAATATTATGGTATATTCTGCTATATTCTCCTATATACTAGTATATTCAGGTATATTCGCGTATATTCTTCTATATTCTAGTAATATTATGGTATATTATGGCATATTCTGGTATATTATGCTATATTCTAGAATATTCTGGTATATTCTCGTATATTCTTCTATATTCTAGTAATATTATGGTATATTCTGGTATATTCAAGTATATTCTGGTATATTCTGCTATATTCTAGTATATTCTCGAATATTCTTCTATATTCTAGTAATATTATGGTATATTCTGGTATATTCTCCTATATTCTAGTAATATTATCGTATATTCTCGTATATTCTTCTATATTCGAGTAATATTATGGTATATTCTGGTATATTCAAGTATATTCTGGTATATTCTACTATATTCTTGTATATTCTCCAATATTCTTCTATATTCTAGTAATATTATGGTATATTCTGGTATATTCTCCTATATTCTAGTAATATTATCGTATATTCTCGTATATTCTTCTATATTCGAGTAATATTATGGTTTATTCTGGTATATTCAAGTATGTTCTGGTATATTCCGCTATATTCTAGTATATTCTAGTATATTCAGGTATATTCTCGTAGATTCTTCTATATTCGAGTAATATTATGGTATATTCTGGTATATTCTTCTATATTCTAGTAATATTCTGGTATATTCTCATATATTCTTCTATATTCTAGTAATATTATGGTATATTCTGGAATATTCTGGTATATTATGCTATATTCTACTATATTCTGGTATATTCTGGTATATTCTTCTATATTCTAGTAATATTATGGTATATTCTCATATATTCTTCTATATTCTAGTAATATTATGGTATATTCTGGAATATTCTGGTATATTATGCTATATTCTACTATATTCTGGTATATTCTCGTATATTCTTCTATATTCGAGTAATACTATGGTATATTCTGGTATATTCTGCTATATTCTAGTATATTCTCGAATATTCTTCTATATTCTAGTAATATTCTGGTATATTCTTCTATATTCTAGTAATATTATGGTATATTCTGGTATATTCTTCTATATTCTAGTAATATTATGTATATTCTGGTATATTCTTCTATATTCTAGTAATATTATGTTATATTCTCATATATTCTTCTATATTCTAGTAATATTATGGTATATTCTGGAATATTCTGGTATATTATGCTATATTCTACTATATTCTGGTATATTCTCGTATATTCTTCTATATTCGAGTAATATTATGGTATATTCTGGTATATTCTTCTATAGTCTAGTAATATTATGGTATATTATGGTATATTCTTCTATATTCTAGTAATATTATGGTATATTCTCATATATTCTTCTATATTCTAGTAATATTATGGTATATTCTGGAATATTCTGGTATAATTATGCTATATTCTACTATATTCTGGTATATTCTCGTATATTCTTCTATATTCGAGTAATACTATGGTATATTCTGGTATATTCTGTTATATTCTAGTATATTCTCGAATATTCTTCTATATTCTAGTAATATTCTGGTATATTCTTCTATATTCTAGTAATATTATGGTATATTCTGGTATATTCTTCTATATTCTAGTAATATTATGGTATATTCTGGTATATTCTTCTATATTCTAGTAATATTATGTTATATTCTCATATATTCTTCTATATTCTAGTAATATTATGGTATATTCTCATATATTCTTCTATATTCTAGTAATATTATGGTATATTCTGGAATATTCTGGTATATTATGCTATATTCTAGTATATTCTGGTATATTCTCGTATATTCTTCTATATTCGAGTAATATTATGGTATATTCTAGTATATTCAAGTATATTCTGGTATATTCTGCTATATTCTAGTATATTCTCGAATATTCTTCTATATTCCAGTAATATTATGGTATATTCTGGTATATTCCCCTATATTCTACTAGTATTATTATCGTATATTCTCGTATATTCTTCTATATTCGAGTAATATTATGGTATATTCTGGTATATTCAACTATATTCTGGTATATTCTGCTATACTCTAGTATATTCAGGTATATTCAGGTGTATTCTCGTATATTCTTCTATATTCTAGTAATATTATGGTATATTCTGGCATATTCTGCTTTATTCTCGTATATTCTATTATATTCTAGTATATTCAGGTATATTCTCGTATATTCTTCTATATTCTACTAATATTATGGTATATTCTGGTATATTCTGCTATATACTATATACTATATTCTAGTAATATTATGGTATATTATGGCATATTCTGGTATATTATGCTATATTCTAGTATATTCTGGTATATTCTCGTATATTCTTCTATATTCTAGTAATATTATGGTATATTCTGGTATATTCTGCTATATTCTGCTATATTCTGCTATATTCTAGTATATTCTGCTATATTCTAGTATATTCTGGTATATTCTCGTATATTCTTCTATATTGTAGTAATATTATGGTATTATTCTGGTATATTCTTCTATATTCTAGTAATATTATGGTATATTCTGGTATATTCTTCTATAGTCTAGTAATATTATGGTATATTCTGGTATATTCTCCTATATTCTACTAATATTATGGTATATTCTCATATATTCTTCTATATTCTAGTAATATTATGGTATATTCTGAAATATTCTGGTATATTATGCTATATTCTAGTATATTCTGGTATATTCTCGTATATTCTTCTATATTCGAGTAATATTATGGTATATTCTGGTATATTCTGCTATATTCTAGTATATTCTCGAATATTCTTCTATATTCTAGTAATATTATGGTATATTCTCACATATTCTTCTATATTCTAGTAATATTATGGTATATTCTCACATATTCTTCTATATTCTAGTAATAATATGGTATATTCTGGTATATTCTGCTATATTCTAGTATATTCTCCAATATTCTTCTATATTCTAGTAATATTATGGTATATTCTGGTATATTGTCCTATATTCTCGTATATTCTTCTATATTCGAGTAATATTATGGTATATTCTGGTATATTCAAGTATATTCTGGTATATTCTGCTATATTCTAGTATATTCTAGTATATTCAGGTATATTCTCGTATATTCTTCCATATTCGAGTAATATTATGGTATATTATGGTATATTCTGGTATATTCTGGTATATTCTGGTATATTCTAGTATATTCATGTATATTCTCGTATATTCTTCTATATTGTAGTAGTATTATGGTATATTCTGGTATATTCTTGTATATTCTAGTAATATTATGGTATATTCTCATATATTCTTCTATATTCTAGTAATATTATGGTATGTTCTGGCATATTCTGCTATATTCTAGTATATTCAGGTATATTCTCGTATATTCTTCTGTATTCGAGTAATATTATGGTATATTCTGGTATATTCAACTATAATCTGGTATATTCTGCTATATTCTAGTATATTCAGGTATATTCAGGTATATTCTCGTATATTCTTCTATATTCTAGAAATATTATGGTATATTCTGGAATATTCTGGTATATTATGCTATATTCTAGTATATTCATTTATATTCTCGTATATTCTTCTATATTCTAGTAATATTATGGTATATTCTGGCATATTCTGCTATATTCTCGTATATTCTAGTATATTCAGGTATATTCTCGTATATTCTTCTATATTCTACTAATATTATGGTATATTCTGGTATATTCTGCTATATACTAGTATATTCACGTATATTCGCGTATATTCTTCTATATTCTAGTAATATTATGGTATATTCTGGTATATTCAAGTATATTCTGGCATATTGTGCTATATTCTAGTATATTCAGGTATATTCAGGTATATTCTCACATATTCTTCTATATTCTAGTAATATTATGGTATATTCTCACATATTCTTCTATATTCTAGTAATAATATGGTATATTCTGGTATATTCTGCTATATTCTAGTATATTCTCCAATATTCTTCTATATTCTAGTAATATTATGGTATATTCTGGTATATTGTCCTATATTCTCGTATATTCTTCTATATTCGAGTAATATTATGGTATATTCTGGTATATTCAAGTATATTCTGGTATATTCTGCTATATTCTAGTATATTCTAGTATATTCAGGTATATTCTCGTATATTCTTCCATATTCGAGTAATATTATGGTATATTCTGGTATATTCAAGTATATTCTGGTATATTCTGCTATATTCTTGTATATTCTCCAATATTCTTCTATATTCTAGTAATATTATGGTATATTCTGGTATATTCTCATATATTCTAATAATATTATCGTATATTCTCGTATATTCTTCTATATTCGAGTAATATTATGGTATATTCTGGTATATTCAAGTATATTCTGGTATATTCTGCTATATTCTAGTAATATTATCGTATATTCTCGTATATTCTTCTATATTCGAGTAATATTATGGTATATTCTGGTATATTCATGTATATTCTGGTAAATTCTGCTATATTCTAGTATATTCATTTATATTCTCGTATATTCTTCTATATTCTAGTAATATTATGGTATATTCTGGCATATTCTGCTATATTCTAGTATATTCAGGTATATTCTCGTATATTCTTCTATATTCTAGTAATATTATGGTAGATTCTGGCA